>NW_014333409.1:342926-397845 GCF_000341935.2 Cephus cinctus
GGGGAAAAGGGGGGGGGGGGGGAAGAGCCGTACCGGAAAAGGGTGAGAATGTCGAAAGGGGCCGAAATATAAAGCCTTCCTCACACCAAACCCTCGTAGATTCCGCGGTGACTCTAAGGCTCGGAATCGGAATCGAGAGAAGGGCCCATGCGAAATTCTCGGGAGGACGATCGCTCCGGAACTTCCTGACCGGGACGGGACGCTTGTGAACGGCTCTTAAGGGTGGGCGAGAACCGCGCGAATAGTTTCGCAAATTGCGCGGCTCCCCTGCAATTCCAAAGGCGACGACGCTTTCGTACGGTTCGACGTGGTTCGTCGTCCTCGTCGTAAGTTTCGATTCTCACCGAACCGCCGCTGCTTGACATCGTAGAGGACTGAGTGCGCCTCGTGCAATAGAAATAACAAATAGGGTTGAAGGGTGGCGACGAAGCCATTTGGGGGTGGTTGGTCGAAGGGTAAATGTTCTTATGCACGGTGGGTTAAAATAATTTGTCTTTCGCTCGCGCAGACTCGTGCGAACTCGGCTGTACAGTCGGGGACAGTCGAGAGTGCGCTGGGTTAATAAATAGAAGAATAGGTGTTAAGTGTTCCAGCCCCTTTAAACTCCTAGCCCTCCAGGCTCCTGGGGCTAATGCCAGGTATAGGATACGGGAGAACGGAATAACTCGAGATTCGAAGTAGGAATATATTTTTATAAATCCTATGAGTCCAGCAGAAAAATAAACATCCCTCTGATGATTATTATATCGAGGGGGTTGGTAGTCCTGAAAACAAAAATTTACCCTTAGACGGTCAATAATAATACGAAGTATCTTGCTTGGTTACAGGATCTCGACGTGGTTTATCGAGCACCAGAGAAAAACTGGTAAGTCATCATCCCTTATTTTTATTCTACTCGAGAGAAGACTCTCTCTCTCTCTCTCTCTCTCTCTCTCTCTCTCTCTCTCTCTCTTTGGAATTCCATTAGATTTTCATCCCCCTGTTGGTTTACCGTTCCGGCAGTAATACGCGGAAAAATTATAATTTTAATCCAGGGTGCCTGACGTCATCGTTTTTTTTTACATTTCCTTTTTTTTTGTCTATGGGAATAACAAATGGTGGGCGGCGTCGAGGGCTGCTGCTGCTGCTGCATCCCTCGCTGTATCCACTATCCGTACCTCTCTCGTTCGCCACCCTCCCTTCTCGGCTGACGGTTTTGTATATTTATCACCCTCTGGAAAATATCATTCTTCACCGGCCCCGTGTGAACGACGAGGCGCGGATAGATAGCTACGGGCATCCTGACTATTCGTCAAACTAACCGGAAAGTTTGTCATGGCCTCCTTTTTTTTTTTTTTTTTTTTTTTTTTCCTGACTATTCGTCAAACTAACCGGAAAGTTTGTCATGGCCTTTTTTTTTTTTTTTTTTTTTTTTTTCGGGATCGCTTGTTTTATGAAAATATCCTCGAAAAGATCCCGCCACCCTCGGACGCTTTGAACTTTGGAAATATTGAGACCGATCGCCTTCACCCTACGTATGCGCAGTTACCCGCGCGTGTATATGCAACGTTACCGGAAGCCGTCGGGAAAAGTTGGCCAAGTTTTTCTCCTACCCCCTCCCCCCTCCCGCAATCTTCTTTCATCCCCTACCGGCATATAGCAATTCCCCTGGCCGGTAAAGAGTTTTTCTTTGAGATACACGAGATGGATAGCTTCCCTCATTGTCATCGGCGTCCTGTAACCTGCTGTATAATAATGCAGGGGTATACGTCCTAGTGATAAATAAGGGATGAAAACTGCAAAAGATACGACACACGTGAGAGACACCTACAAGCGTGATTCCCTGGAGTAAAATAACGAGTACTAAAGTTAGCATTAAAAAAAAAGTTACATTTAAAAAAAAAACGATAAAATATTCAAACGCAGTGAACAGTCGGAGAAGAGCGTGAGGTCGTCAATAACTTGCTACGTACCTACGCAAGTTACTCAACGCGATCGGGAATGAAGAATGTCTTTAAAAGATCCCTGAAAGCAGAAATAAATCACGTCACATCGTTTTCCTGGAGAATACGCGTGTATATATATATACGTATACACGTACATAAAGGCCTTCAAAAGTAATAGTCGACGTCACTCAAGTGACGTCGAACGAGAGAAGGGGAACGGAACGGAATCTCATCAGACGTAGCCGCGACGTTTGCCAACGTGCAGAAGGAGTCGCAAGGGTTGGAAAATGATATTTCTACTCGTCTAATGTATACGGAAGAAAACGTCCGTGCGATAAGAGTCCGTGAGTTCGTTGTCTCCTGGGTGGAAAAGTTTAGCTCCGTCATTATGGACGCTGATCCCAAGGGTCCTCGATCGCTAAAGACGTCAGGCGTCAGCACGGGGACGTAGGTTGACAGTTTGTCTACGGTAATAGGCATGGTGTGTGCACGGAGTATAGGCTGTGTACCGTATAGCCCGACAGTACGTGTAGGTTAGGGACGCGGCTGGTAATGAGTCGCAAATCGATACTCGTGGCCGGTTCTCAACCTGGTCGATTTAAGCGGCGATTAGTCGACGTAATGGGACGCGTAACGAGAGAGCTGCTCGTCACGGGGACGTATAGCGTCGACGTCGTCCTCGTCGTGACGACACCCATCGTATCCTAATCTGATTGCGTAAATACTCGTGAGAGTTAACGTCGAGCAAGGTGTATATATAGGTATATGTATTTTTGGATCTCTCTCTCTCTCTCTCTCTCTCTCTCTCTCTCGCGTATGGCTTGTCTCTCCTATATAAACGCCTCCGGCCGAGTGACGGAAACGCTTCTCATTAAGGACCGATTAGGCTTAAATGATCTAACGAGAAATCTTGTGGTCTCTCGCTGCGAGAGAGAGAGAGAGAGAGAGAGAGAGAGAGAGAGAGAGAGAGAGAGAATTTTGTATATAATCGAATGAGAACCCCTGCCGCGTTGTTAAGGATTAGCATTAATTTCAAAGCATCTACCCACTTTATATCTGTGTAGCGAAATTATGGATGCCTGTGCATTTACATGCATCCCTTACAAGAGATGGAATTTCGCGTTGTTATTTAAGGGTGGAATTATGTTTCCGTATTAAATTCGACGATTCTCGATCGATTCGTTGTAAGATAGCGCCAGCGATAAATATCGTAGGCAATGAATACCAGACGGTCGTTAGTGGCGATCGCGTACGGTGTGTACGGTAGCTTAAGAGCCGGTACCGGCGAACGGGTATCGCGTGTACTATCCGAAGTATCGATACCATCGTACCGATCCAATTTCAATCCTTTCACATTTAAATCGAAGCCCACGGTTCTGTCGATGGGTCTCGTGGAAGGATCCATAGGGTTTGCTCTTAGGGGTAGGAAGTGACGCAGGGGTAAACCGGCTACACGGAGCAGACCTCCCGCGTGCTGTGCCAGGAACCCGTCGACACCCATAACTCTGTGCCTCTGATGGCCCTGGCACTTTACCTTCCTTCGACTACCCCTAACTCACTGCACACCCTGTACATCGTCGGACTTGCCTCGAGCCAAGGGTTGAGGGTTAACCCGGTCTCGTTTTTGGGACTCGGCCAGACCAGCCTGCACGTAGGGATGGTTAGCCACGTGTAAAGAATGGAGAAACCTAAGGGTTTGCCCATTGGTTTTCATCCCCCTTTATCCTTGATATATTATATCACGGCAATGGCAATATCCCATTATTATTGATAACCCCCTCGTGACGTTATCGAGGTCCAGAAAAAAAAAAAAAGGAACTTGGACGCTTTCTTTTTTAATGTCCTTATTTTTTCGCGTTCGACCGTGATCTCCAGCTAAGCGCCGGTACTTATCCACGTACCGATAACTGGCCTCGTTTGTTCACGATGCGCTTAACGCATCGATGCGTGCGCTCAATGCATTTCATGCAAATGCAGGCGCAGCTACGCGATTTGCGTACCGATAGATAATACATGTATGGTTATGTTTATACATATATGCCCGTGCCTATGATTACTATATAGATGCGTGTATATGAATATATAAAGAGCTCCTATTCCGCTCGTATGGTAGTTTATAACACGTGATTCGTGCGAAAAGCGATGAGCGGCTACGATAAGGGATGAATAAATTCTGGGCGAAGGGGGTTGCTGGATGCATATTGGATATGCAGGCGCAAGGGTGCATAGATGCACGATGCACTTTTATAAAGAGATACTTCAATTTGCCTTGACGCACAGATTACAATATCTGTAAGTACCGGAAGTCTGCGATTGCGTCATCGTTACGTCAGCAGGAAATGCCGCCGACAGGGTAGCCTGAGCGTCCTGGCGGTTTTCAAAGGCCACGCTCAATCGGTCGTCGTTTAAATACGCGAAGTGAAAAGTATCCTCGACGAATCCAATATCGAAAGCCTATTATGGCCCGTAATGCGACTCTGCCGGCATACAAGCCGTTTAAATGCAGCTTCGTGCCGCCGGCGTTAACGCAACTCTTCGCCTGGATGCAAACACACCAGAACCAATAGGGGATGGTTCGTAAATGGTATTCGCGCTACCGGAGGAAGGCTAGTCCCGTTACGCGTAAATTTCATATACAGAGTGGAAATTAATCCAATTTTCTGGTTGCCTCCTGGTGCATCCCTGCACTTTTATGCACTTGCGTCCCGTGGTCGAACCTTCCGTAAGGAAGTTATCTGTGACTTTTTGGGTGGGGGTGGATTTTTATCTCTTTGAAATAAGGGATGGTTAAGATAATAATTGCGAAAATCCACGGAGGGTGGTGTATTTCAGGCGCAGCTCGAATTCCACGTGATGCAATCACGTCATGGATGCACCTGTGATGTCACGTCGCAACGTCACTGCATCGGCGACGTGCGGTAGGTCAGGGGTCGCAACCCCTATTTCTCGGATGCCCGTGCAAGCTCGGCCTAGAAACCCTCTAGCTTCTCCTCATTTTATCCTATTTGAACCTCCCCTCCTTTCCACCCTTATGACCCAGCCGTTCTTTTGCCTCTGGGTCACCACCCCTATGACGCGCGGTACCAGCTACGGGGGGGGTGGCGGGTGGGTGGTTCGTTGCAACCACTTTATGAGTGGCCCCGTTATCGAAATGCGATAATTCGTTTAGGGGATGGTCAACCCACCCTCTCCTCCTCTCGTTATCCTCATCAACCGTTTGGATAGCGTCGCGTTGCGCCTGACAGCGCTGACATTTTGGCATCATTACGTTGTAAATGAACGGCCGATGTCAATAGCCGCCTACACTACCCTGTTGCTAACTATATACAGTGTGAAGTTGCTTCATTATTTTTCAGGGCCGTACCCTTCTTTTTTTTTTACATATTTTTCCTGCAGTTGAGTCCGCACCTCCTTCGGTATGTGTACCGGTTTATTTATATACGCCATATACAATATATACGAAGCAGACACATTTGTTCTTAATGTGACAAATTCACTCTGATTACCTCACGATGACGTATTACTTGAATACAGAAAAGTCCGTGGGAATCGAAAATCATCCCCTATATTTGTCCCGTGGTATACGCCGAAACAGCTTTTCCCACTTTTCTTTTTCTATCCTTCCCACCACTTTCCTTCGGGAACGCATTTTTTTAAATCAATAACCGGCCCGCCCGGGACTGGGTCAAGTGGCCACTGCGCCAGGGAAACCGAGTGCCACTCTTCTGCACCCTTATTCCATGGATATTACCAGTTTCGGCCTCGGAACACTCGTTGCTTGCTTTCTGCGGCAGTCGAGGCTTCCGATTCAACGTGGTACGGAGCCACCGATGCACTTTTGAATTTGTCACGCGTTGCAGTGGGATTTTCCGGGTTCTTTTTTTTCTATCACAGAATTTTTGTGAGAGCTGAATTTTGGCGGGAAAGTTTTTGGCCTTGAAGATTGACCGCGTGGTACGCCTATACACCCCTTTTGACCAGAGTGTCCCTCGACGGTGCGCAAGAGCTCTGCTCTCTGACCGAGGGGAGAGGAAAACTGTTCGTGACGTCATTCGTTACGGGAGGGTCGTTCCTGACGTAATACCCCGGGGGAGGTCTGGAGGGATCGCATAAGGGTGGCTCGGGCTGATACGGCGCAGGCAGAATCTACGGGTGGGTGGCGGCCATTGGTATCGATCTTTGGAAAGACGCGAAAAAGCACCCCTGGCCGAGACGTGCATTTTCAAGCACCATGCTATTTCATCCCCCTTGGACTAATCTCGATATGGCCTAACAACCCCTTTCCAGCCTCCCTCGGACATATCATTAATTCCATACAGATAGACTCGAGCGAACTAAAAACAGCTTCTCTATTTATTTCCCTTGAAATTCTCTTTTCGCTCCAGCCCGAAATATTCGACCCCTGAAGCTACGCGTTCAAAAGGTCAAAGATCATCAGCAGACCTTTCGAGGGTTTAATGAAATGTAAACTTGAAATACTCTTCTCTGCGTAAAATAATTACATTGAAGCGAAGGGTACGCCAGTGTTTTAAGTAATTTTCATAATTACAAAGACAACATAAAGAAGAAAAAAAAGAAACCGTACTCTCTCCACCCCTCGTCGCGACTCTTCAGCCGTAAATTCTGCGAATGCATTGTATTTGATTACAACCAAGGACGGATGCAGCACTCGTCACAATTTGCCAGAGTAATTAGAGTGTTTTCACAGAAGGCTTTAATTAGCCAGACCGATATTTCCCGCGACACGATTAAAGTCACGTATAACGGGGAGGACGGTTGTTTCCACGTGTGACGTCGCACGCGTTCGTCTATCGCTACGTAGGGATTATCGCGTGCGGCCAGGTGCGTAGCTAGGTGTGTTGGGGGGTGTGTCATTACCCCTGGGGCAATATAATCGGATGCGCTTGAAATTAGCGAATTACATCGCACGCGGCCACAAAGGGGATTTCGACGAAAGGGTTGTCTTTCGTTATTTTTCATCCACCTTCGTATTCGACGAACAATAACCCCTTGTCAATTGTTAATTTTTTTTCCACCCTTATTCCATATACTCATAAACCGTCAACACCTCGCACCATAGGCGTCGCTTCTATAAACAATCCCTCGTCGAATTGGTAACTCGATTCTCCTCGAATGAAAAGTTCCCTCTATACCCCAGGGCGAGGTCCTACCAACCCCCTGGCTGAAAAGTTCCTCAAAGGTGGTTGCTGCTGCTCGACAACGGCCTTAACGCTGTCCCATGTCGGTGCGCGGTTGCTGCTGGCACGCAAAGTATTTCTAGCAAGTTCGAGAGAACGTGGTAAAGGCGCCACTGTGCCATACTCTACGGTCGAAAATACGGACGAAAAAAAAAATAAAAAATTCACGCCATTACGTGCACTCCATCTTGTGCATGCACTTATGGTTATGTGTGCATTGTACGTGGGTACGTCTATGCACTTATTGTCAGGGCCGTCGACAGTGGCGCCACGTGCGGGCGTAATTCTGTAAGTACAACCGGGAGATTACAGTTAGGAACAACAACAACTCTAAGCACTGGCTGTAAAAGCACTTTGTCGTGAGCCCTTTTAGTGGTCAAATTACGCATAAGTGAAAAATTAAAATTTCAAAAAATTTTCAACGATTTTTTGAAAAATTTTTATTTTTCAAATTTTTTCTCAACCAACTTATTTATAATCCTTAGTACTCTCATACAAGAGTAACAGCAACATTCGTATCTTGAGCTTGGCGAAGCACCCCTCTGTTTCTCTGTCTACTTCAAGGGATGCACGAATTTTTTGTACTTTTAATTAAAACGTGCGATTCGTTTATGCGATAAGCACGGTTGCTCCTTCTAGCCTTGATAAAGGCATCGGGGTATCCATTGCGACAAAACGAGATTGGTTTGACGGATGAAGAATTGTTTATTATATATTTATGGTTTGACTCGGAAAACACTTTAGGGAGGACAGATCGTATTGTAATTGGCAAGGGACGTTACTTTCGAGCCAATGACGTCACTTGGTATCGCGAATTAATTGCTAGTGGTTCCAATTTTTTAATTCGTCGCAGACGGTACAGAACGTCTTCGTTAAATTGTACGGGCACATCCCTCGCTAAGTGAATTTGGTTTACCATTGTGTGAGTGATACCGCCAAGAAGTCACGATCAAGTAGAGGAAAGTTATGAGAAATGTCCCTAGGGGAAGTGACTAGGTATTTTTTTTAATAACAGTAGTAATAATGGGATACAAATTACATTGTAATTTATACGCGAACCGTAGTCACTGTATATCTTTCGAGAGGGGAATGAAAAAAAAAGGAATAATTAGAAAAGTAATCGAGCAGGGGTTGGATTGCGTGGAAAGATCGATTCGGAAGATGGATATAAGTGGGTTTTTGGGACGAAGTTAGGACGTCGTACGCGTTGACGTTTCTGTTCAGGACGACGTCGTGTTTGAGAACTGGAGGGGGGTCGGGGGGGGGGGTTGAAAGCTGGCAAGGGTAAACCGTGACGACAGCTCGCAGGGAGATAGCGGAAGCAGCTCGACGCTGTTCCTGGAAATTACGCGAAAGAGAACGAACATCGTCGTCAGCCTTTAGTTTCACCCCTTCTGGTTGGGCCCTCTCTATCCACTTCCATTACTACGGCCCTGCCACTGACGCTTGTGTTTCGACCCCTCTCGGCGACTACGGGAGAACGAGTGCAGTTTTAACGTTTTAATCGGTGGAAATTGCCCCAAGATTTTACCGTTGCCTCTGAGCTTCGTTTCAAGGGATGAGATGTCAGGGGCGGCCCGAGGTGGGTTCCCTAGGGGTGTCTCCGGATGATAAAAAGCGAGATTTCGCCGGGAGAAATGGAAAAAGGTGGTAAGGCTAGTCTGACGATGGTTAGGGATAGTCTTTGATCTGCTCGACTAAGCTACGTTTTTTTTTTTCCCTCCATGAGGAACACCTACACGGAACGTACGTACGTGTCTGCATATGGATAAAAATAAAAAAAGGGTGTAAGTTGGGGGGGTTGCGTCTGGCTCAGCTGGTTTTATAGTAATGAACATTTTTTTCTCCGCGCCTCAAAGGGGTAAAGTGCTGCTGCCTACTAGAAATTCTGCAGCCTCCGGTAACGTGAAGTCGCCTATATCCATTCTGATCCTTTCACGTACTGCTAAAGTTCTGTCGTCTGTCACGAGGGGATGAGACCGACGTCCGCCCCTATCTAAGTCGTTACATTTTTTTTATCATGGAAATTCCAACTTCAACGACTGTTCTGGATAAGCTTGAAGTCACTTAATGGACGTCTGCTTACCTCAAACTACCCCCTCGCTCCCCCTCCACCCCCTCATTCTCTAACCGTTTCTTATTCTTCCCAACTTCACCCTTATTTACCAACCCCTCTTCTCGTCACGCTTTACAAGCTCCCGGCTTATACGGCTACGGAGCCTGCAGGTCTCATAGGGGCACCGTCTAGGGGTTGTTTTTAAAAACATTTTAGTCAGACACACCGGAAGGATTGCCACACTCGACAGCGAGCAGTCGCGCATGCGGAATTTCATCTTGAAAATCGCGACTGCTTCTACTCGTCCCTTTATTCGTTTCTTCGTCCCCCTAAACAGTATCATTCCACTCGTGGATACGGCACTGGCCGTTAGGCCCCCCCGGTAGCTGCTTAACTCATCCGTGTCCAGGATAGACAAGTGCTGGAAAGGGCACATGGAATACGAAGTCTAGGAAAACCACCCTGGAATGCAACTCCCGAATGATGCACAATGTAATTTCCTATGCTTTACACGTCCGCCAAGCTGGAAACAAGAGGCAGACAACAATGAAATGCCGCGCCCGCCTGTTACTTTTCCACTTGGCGTACGGCGATGGTGGCGCGCACCCCTTTAGTCAGTTTACCACAGCGTAATGGTATCTGGGGAATGAGAATCGGTAAGGTGTTATCCTACACGTATATACAAAAGTTTCCTCGAGAAATAGTTGAGCCAATTTCACTTCATTTCTTGAAACCTAGGGGAGGCGTAGGTGTACCATCCATAAATATACCTAACCTACCCTCAACAGTAGTAATACCGAGATTGGTGGCTGGACCGGCGAAGCTACTCGAATACCTTTGACTTTCCTCCAGGCTGGAAAGATATGTGCCTGCACGTGCCAAGGGGATGATTATCTCCCACGAAATCATCATATAGATGGAATATAGTAAAAAATATATTTTTACTATACCTTCGCTTACATTTCGTTCTCATGGGGGTAAGAACACGGCGCATTAGGAATAACAGGGGGTGGTTCCCAAATAAGGGTAGTGGCAATCTTGTTTATATATATATAAATTCATCTCCCCAATGACTTAACGACGTATGAATCATACGAATTCAATCGAAAATATCCTATCAGCCAATTTCACATTGACTCGACCTAGGCTGTTACTCTCCAAGGGTTGATACAGTCGCTCGCACGGCTGTCATTGAAAATCTTTAAGCCGGTCTGGCCTTACCAAGTCTCTTTCTACTGACAGACTCCGGGTATACATCATACACCGGAGCCACGTGATCGATGACACCAAAAGCCTTCTGGACCAGTTGGAGCATCCACGTCCTTTCTACCCCTAGACAGAAGCTAAGGGGACTAAGATAAATTAATACTGTGGAATTTCTCAGAGTTGGAAACAAACTCGCGGTCGGGCTACCAACACCACCCCCGTGACTACACCAACCCTTCATTTGTAGCTATACACACTTTGGCATACTGGAACCTCCACCCCCACCTAACCTACCTAGACCGAACTTCCTGAACCACCTCCCTCTCACCCTTCGGAATGAAGTGTCTACCTTCTGCAGTATTGTCCCGTATTGCTTGCCATTGGAAACCGTTCGAAACTACCCTTCTATTCGATTAACTATAATTCACCGGTTGTCGTATTTCCTAGAGGGTGTCACTGTGGCTTTTTGGATCTGGCCACGCAGCTTAAAAGGCTTGTCAATACAGGGTCTGATTTTTATTCTGCACCCCGCGTTGTATCGTAAATAATAAAATAACATATCGGTTTGAATTAGCTGAATTTTTATTCATTTTAGAATAAATTATTCATAGGGGTTGCTTCAGTTTATTAGTAGCTGTATTCTCGTCTAACTGACAGGCACTAGGGGATGATTCTAAGCACGCGTTCACCGTATGACCAGGTGTTAAATATATTCTTGTTTCACAAAGGGGGGGTAGTTTCGGGGGTAGGATGGTGCGAATTGTGGCTTTCTTCATCCCTCTCTCTTTCTGTAAAACCCAATAATAATTCCTGTGGGATACAAATGAAGAGAACTAAAGATATTTTCGGCACCCTTCGACCGTAATTAACGCGTTCCCACAGATAAGGGATGATTTTCATGCCGCGGCAGGAAGAATATAGAAGGGTTTTTCCGATGCGTCATCGAGGTGGGAAGAGCGTTGAGGGGGGGAGCGGTTGGTTATCCCGAAATTTTTCGTCTCATCAAAGAGAATTTTTCTTTCCCTTTTTTTTTAACGTCCCATAATTATCAAAAACGTCCACAATTTTACCAGCGTGTCCGCTATCCAGCCCTACTTTCTCTCGACTCCTTTCTACCCCTGTAACTCATAATCCATATATACAAAACAATATAATTATATATTTATATCTTTTTCCATCTCTCTTTGTCTCTTTGTATCTATCAGCGGAATAACGAAATCGTTAATTTCGTCTCCGGTCTCAATCGCGCCGTCCGCGCATCCCCTTTGTGATATCACAATCGGGATTAAATTTCTGGTACGACGGAATCCCGAGAATCCTTTTCTCTCCCATCCAGTCTGTAACGGTAATTCGATCAGCAATCACTTCATCGTCCTCTTCTGACGTCTTTTACGTTCATCGAGACTCCTCCCCCGTTTGGCACCCTTTTATTTTTTCCCTTTATCCCCGCCCCTTTACCCCAGCCTCCCAACGTACCCATCCAATAGGTACATCCGCGCCAATAACAAATGTTATAAATTTCTCTCCCATCATATTTATATCTTCCGCAGCTTATAAGATATATATATATATATATGTATATATATATATTGCACTCAATAAATAAGAGATTCAAATGTTCCCGGGATATAAAATCACGGATATTCAGGATGCTGCGCCGTTATATCCCAATCGCGTACCTACTTACATGCAATTCCAGTTCGACCGAGTCAAACAAGATCTGGGGGATCGAGCTGTAATGTAACTTGACCAGGTAGGCGTTCAGGAATGATGACGCGTGGGCAGCTCAATAGCACGATGGACCGAAATAGATCTTGGCCATGCTCTGCGCCAGTCAGGATTTGCATATCAGTAGATCCGGTACCTGGTGGGGAGCACGGTCGTGTTTGCCATTATGCGGAAGAGAGTTCATCCCTGTTTGGATGGACCTAGGTATGGCTGTACATCAGAATCAGCCTGGAACACATAACAGATAGGTCTTATCCGGAAGAGACTATAGAGTCGGAAGATAAAATTTTTTGAAAAAGAAATTGTGGACTTTGAGCGATATCCACGGAGTGGGCACCCCTCGGTATCTTAACAACCCTTATTGCGTGTCCTTGCCACATGGGTGTCTGAGGGTGTGCAATGGTTAATACCTAAAGGGTGGTTTAAGGGAGATTATAAAACAAACCTTAACCTTAGAAGCCGAGATGAATCCTCCCTTTAGATCCGATACCAACGGTTTACCACCCCCATCACCCTTTCTTCCTCCCTTAAAAGGCGTTTGCTTCGATACATATAACCTAACTGCTATTTTCCCGTTTACCCTCCCTGTAAACGTCACAGGGTGTTTATAAACGTATGTCCTTACTGTCTCAACAGACGCTCGTCGATTCTCCTTCAACGTCAGATCATTTATGACGTGCTGAGTCGAGAATTTTCTGAGCTGAAGATTTTTTTACCGGTAGTCAGAGTCTGTATGTATTGGAAATTTGGGGTGTCTACTTCATTTAATTTTATCGTCAATAGTTTGATGAAACCGGAAAAAAATTTTTATATTAGGACTCAACGAATTAATAAACCGTAGTTTACTGTTATATTCACAGGGCCCCAAAACTACTGGATACTTCACTGCCCTCAGAAAAATCTGTAAATTCATCTTGGTCAGTGCTAAAGAAATGATTGGATAAACGTCCCCACGTGTTTGGATGGCTATGGATATGGTGACTCGAAGCCGAGGGCTATCCGGTGCCTTTTGGACGCGAGTGGGTAAAAAAACCTAATGGCTGACCAAGGTGATTTTTCCTGAGATGGACCATAAGGGTGGGACGCGAGGGGTGCACGGGTTAAGAAAAAGGGACTTGGATACGACCCGTAGTACGATGAGACAGTGGAAAATAAAAGGTTCCTTGAAGCATTATACAACCCCGGGAAGGCGCGCTCGCTCGGATTTACTCGGGGTCCGGTCTGATCCTTTTCGTACCTCAGCCACTACGAGGGGTTCCACTGGTTCGAGGGTAACCGCGAGAAATGTATTTTTTAATATCGCATAAACCCACCAAATCAGCGACTCCCGTAACGCCCGTCGTCTTTCCCGCTCCATCGAACACCCCTTATATACTTGATCGGCACCCTTGTGACTTTTCACCCTTAACGGCATGATTATGTACCCTTTATAAGGACGACCTTGCGCGCTACCGGCGACGCTCTAGCTTACTACGCTCCTGAATACCATTTCTATCCGTGGCAACTAACCAAACCAGCCCCTCCAGGTCGCAGGTGGTGCCGTTACTAAGTTCAAGGTCTCACCCTATTTCGGCGAATAGCACACGCCACCCTTAAACTTCTTGGCTTTCATCCGCCGCAGTTTTACAGAATAAAAATCCCTATATATTATTTATAACAAATTATTTACACGCCTTGGGCCATACATGCGGGATTAAATATATACCCCGTACACAATAACTCCTTTCGGTTCGTAAAATTGATAAAACGTCAAGGCTGAATACAGTCCATGAGCCAGGAGGGGTCAAATTGCCTGTTGTCAAGGGGGTCAAAGGTCAAGCTAAAAATTTTTCAGAAGCAAAAGCAAGTAACAGTACGGACGGGTAATGGGAACGGCAGCATCGGCCTCATTGAGGGGTGGTCCCCGCTCTCTCATCCCTTATAAGTTTGCCGCTTTCAGCGTCGCTTTTTCCCTCTGTCTCCGGGCCATTCTTCCCTCTCGTATATATACCAGTCGACACAACATAACCCGTCCGTGACAAGTGTATCGACCGCGCACCCTTGCGCAAAAGAAACCCCATTAACATATTCCCGGGGACAGGGAGTCAGTGGGGAATGAAATAGCCTGTAGCGAGGTAGGTCGTTAGAAAATGCCACCGTGTATTTTTGTCATTCTGGGTAAAGGCGCATCCAACAATAAAGCACGTGACGTTACGGTTACGTAGATGACACGCGTCATCGTAATATATTCATTGATTAACAAAGCACTGTATACGGTGTTACCAGCCTTAGAGAAAAAAGAAATTAGGAACACTATTACTTATATCGGACGTCTAGCCCGGTACCGAGCATAGGAGGGCCGAGAGAGAACGGAGAGACGAGGTCATCGTGGATAATCATATTTACACAAAATTTTCCACCCCATAAATTATCAAAGTTCTAACGGAATTCAAGCGAACGTCGTCGACGTTGACGCGTCTTTTGGCCGTTTCCTGAAGGACTTTCAGGATATTCAGATGGTTATTCTCGGGGTACTCCTGGCTCAGTGCTATTACCATACGTTGATGCGGGCTTGTCTGATTCCTGGACGGTCATGAATTACAATTAGATTAATTTGAGGGTGGTATAAGTTTATGGCAATACCAGTGTGCACTGAAAGGGATATAGCGAGTTAGCTTGAATTGACTTTAGTGGACTATGATTAGATTTGACTTATACAGGCCAGGCTATAGTCGCTTATGTCTGCTTAGGGTAGTCTGTGGCCTTGTACTGTCTTGTCTTATTGTAAGTTACGTAACTATATATATATATATATATATATATATATATATATATATATATATATCTGTATGTGTATTATATATATCCCTATGGTGGCCCATAGGCATTATCCAAAGCGCGCGCAGAATCCCCGGGAAATTATTCGGTAATTCTCACCCGTCGACCTCGCCTAATCCGCGCAAGAGGCCTGGATACACTTAAGGGTGTCTACATCCCTGGCGAGCCGTCCGCCCTTATTTCGTCGGTCGTGCTACACACAGTAGCACAGGGACGCTGCTTACGCCTGGCGTCGACAGGATTGAATCTGAGCCTACGTCTACCCTCAGTTCCCCAAAATACTTCTTTGTAATGCTGGTTGGCACTTTGCGAAGTGCCAAGTGGGGCTTATATACTTTGAATATTGTAGGTAGAAATAAAACGTCAGGTATTTAGCCGTTGCGCAACCCCTGCTGTGTAGAAATTTTTTTTAATAACGATTTTGTGTCGTTTTTTCTTTTTTTTTTCAAACACCATCAAACCTTGCTCTTTCGCATAAATTTAATCGCGATAACGAGTCACGTCTGTTTTTCGTTTTTTTCTATATCAGGAATTTTTTTTTTTTTTTTTTTTTTTTTTTTTTTTCCTCTTCCGCCAGACGATGCTAATCGTATCGTCTCCATGGAATATTGCTAACGCTTGCTCTGGATAACGAGATAGGAAGGAGACAACAGCTACGTTAACCTCCTTCTTCTCTTTTATCTCACCTTCCTCCCGCGCACTCACCTTCCAGCTCCTCCAGCGGTGGAGCCTTCTCGAAAGTTCGCCATTTGCGCAAAGTGCTTGGAACAATTCCGCGGAGAGTGGCGTCGATGGCTCAATTTCGACGGCGCCTTCGCCTCGCAGATAAGGCTTTGGCTTTTGTTTCGTCTGGTCCAAGATAATACCGTCGATACGTACGTATGTCAGGTGGTACTAGGTCGACCTCGCAATCAATTGAAATAATTGACTACGCCAATAAGTAAATTTTGCGAGATCACGATTTTCCATTTAATAGAAATAAGGGTGAAATTGTGTAAAAAATAATTTTCCAAATTTATTATTGTCAGTTACCCCAGGTGGGTGGACGTTATTAGCGACGTATGTAAAGACAGTGAAGCACTTTTTGTATGTATTTTCGTGACCCGCGTGAAAGTTAAAAAAAAATGTTGTGAAAGAAAAATTGCAAATTAATTAAGACTGTAAAAGTTGGCTGTGGGTTCTCAAGAATTGTTAGTACGTTCCTGGATGCCGCCCTTCTGCCCGATCAATATTACGTTGGAGGGGCCGAGGCAGGGTGGCTCCGACAGGGTTGGGGGTGGCACAGGATCGTAGGCTGCTCGGGGATGCTCGGGGCTCCGTGGAATCGGGGGGTTAGAGCGCAGAGCCAGCAGCTAGAGTGTCATGGCGGCGCGCACCACCGCCAGGGAAGCGGGCCCGGCCTTTACATAAATCGAGATCACGCGTATTTTTCTGTCGTTGATAATCGAGCTAATCGTCGATAACGTAAAGGCGACTATAGTGATACGATTGTTAAAGAAAAAAAAAAAGGTCACTATTCTTCTCTCGCTCCTATTGGCTTTATGCGCCGAGAGACCCAAGTGCAAGAAAAGTCACCCTTGACGCGAGTGAACAGTGTACAGTATCAGTAGAAGCTTCGGAATCGTCAACAGGCAAATTATCGCAGGAATTGAATTTTCCATCGCGACATATTTGACTGATCGCGACCGTTCGACGATTCCCAGTGATTTATTTAATTGACAATCAAAAGAGATCATCCCCTAAAAATTGTATATATACAATACGTACCCTTAAAGGCAAACCAGCAATAACGCTCGTGTTGGAATATTCAGGAATCCAGTGGAACTTTTGACCTTTCTCGATTACTGAAACTTTACGATAACCTCGCGAGGATCAGTGCTGTGTTAATTCGTGTCGAATAAATTCGAGATCCTTCGGGATAACAGTGTCCTTGTCCAGCTCTCGAAGTTAAGGCCAAAGCAAGATCCGACTGTGAATCCTTGATCCTTGAACGTCATAATGTCAAAAGGTCCTTAAGAGGTCGCGAAGTTGGCGAGGACACGTGCATGTGCCCGGTCGAGGATCGAGGAGCGCAGGATTAAAGGAAACGTGCATCAAGGAGTCACAATGTCCTAGCGAAGGCAGGAGCACGTCCAGGCGTTTCCCCCCTCATCCCTGTCCGCCTATCCACACACCCGTATTCCCTTACCAAGAACCCAAATAAATTCCCAAGCACAGTCGTCCCCCGCGCGCACGTCCTTGCCATACGAATCATCACTCCTGGAAGGAATCTTTGGTCCTGACGTCGAGATTCTCGGCCACCGCCCGTGTACCGTGAAAAACCACACCCCGTGTTCGAGCTACTCGACGATCCTCCAGGAATCTCAGGTGCGTAGATTCTTCGATAGATTTAGTCCTTATTCAGGAGCTTATCGTGCACGAAACGTTTGCGAACGTTCCAGAACGCGCCAGTCACATGGCCACCGGCTATAGCGTTGCACCGGTAGGATGCGTCCTGGCGCCACGTTGCATCCTACAATATTCCCAATTTTTCAAATCCTACAAGAAATTCCTCGCGACCGTGTGAATTCTTAAAGAAATCTTTGAAAGTGATTGATAAATATTTTGAAAAAAAAATTTTTTCTATTTTTATATCTCGCTACTCGATACCCTTATGCATTTTTATTTCATTTATAAGATTTTATCGGTATTCATTTATTATGTTGGTACTTTATGTATCCAAAATTTCAATCATTCAACTTGATTCACTTTTGATTCTATGACGCTTCGTCTCCAATTTTTTGGATGTTTTTTTTTTTCACATGAATTCAGGGTGGTTGGGAGTGATTCTTCGTGTAGTATAAAGTCTGAATACTAGTATTATAGGGATGCCCGGGATACGGCAAGTATTTCCGGCCGCTCCTCCATCGATCTCAGCAGCACTCGTCTGCTCCTCTCTTCTCGTGCCCTACGCTGCCAATCGAATATCGAACCTACCGAATGAATTGAGTGTTCTCCTAGAGTCATTTATCCACGGCTCGTGGGAACCCTTAGAACAGATCAAACTTCCTTTATAACGATTAATAAGAAGCTTTTCGGTCGAGCTGCATGTTATGGCTATTACAAACAGGAAGAAAAGGCGTGTCGTGGAATTTTAATAAAACGTCACTTCCCCGGCTCTTTCGATACAATTTTATGTATACTTTTTTAATCGGGTAAATTCGTTTTATAATTGACAGGGCGCATACAATTTTGAATGGCATTTCCGATAAATGCGCATTATCGACGAACACACGTTTACACACGTGCTAGAGAGAGAAACAAGATGGGGCTGGACACGGAATATATATTTCATCCACATGGTACTTTGCATTGACTCGCAGTACGTGTCAGAATAGCGCATTGTATTTTGTATACGTAAGTAGGTCCCTGGTCGATTAAGAGAATGTAGATTCAGAAGTCGTTTCTCAAGCCGTTAAACGGCCACAAGATACCGTCGGGAGAAATAAAACAGCGTCGCGACGCCGTGCCAATTAGACGTCGCCAGTTCTTGGCAAGGGTTATAAGTTTCTGGTTGTAAAAATAATTACTTTGACCTAGGTCAGGAGCAACGTGACTTTAGGTAATTTTGGGATTTTTAGGGAATTTTCGAAAAAAAAATTTATTACGTCGTTCGATCGACCTCGTGGCCTAGTACTACCAAGTGAAATGGGATTTTGTGTAGTCTATGATTAAGGTCTAAGTGGGTGAGTCCTGGCCAGGTCAGACCAGCCCTGTCAAGTTACCTCGCTGATTTTATTCAAGGTCTAACACCAGTGGCACATCATGCAATCTGTAGGTTCCTTAGAAAGCTTGCCGAAGGTCTTAGGTGCTACCGTTTCTGTGCGAAGGTTGCCCAGACTGCCGGGGATCCTTTTGCCTACGATGTAAGGACGTCTCGGCCTTCTATAAGGATTCGTGACAGAGTGTCGTTAAAGGAGGGTCCTTCTCACGTTGGCTGCAATGATCGGTAACTTTTAGATTTCTCGCGTGTCTGAATTCGCTCGCGTTCGATAATTTCAATCGTAACGGTCAGGGCCGGTGAGACTATCCTGAAAAAATATCTGGCCCTACCTTAAAGCACCTGACGCAAATACCAAAAAAATCTAAAATTAACTAAGCATCCCTTAAAATATTCCTGCAGCCAATTCGAACAAACGTCGAGACGCCAACATCGGTATTCCTTCGCTATGTTAAATTCTGGTAAAATAATCAGGGTTTTAAAAAAAATTTTTTAATATTTTGTATTTCTCAAAAAAAAAATAATTGCACCATTTCACATGGTACGAGATATAAAACGAAAAATTTAAACTCATAAATCAAAATGGCTCTTTGAAATTTTATCCAATAAGACTTCAACGCTTGCCATAACCATCCAAATTGAACCCATTTCTGCTAGATGGCATTTCCGTCGCCCATGCCATCTTAATTCGACCTTAATAACCATTTAAACGGAGTTTAAACGTGAGCCGAGCCACCGACCGGCAATATTATGTAAGTGAGGTCGTTCGAGCTCCTCCGAAACTGAGCTAAGTAAGTTTACCAGTAGCGTCGTTGCTGGTGATTTGCTATCCTTTCTCATACGAGGTATGTATGGATATAGGACAGAGAGCACACTGGGTAATATAGCCAATATCCAATGCAGCCAGCCAATAGCAACACCAATACCTACTACAGTGGTACACATGAGAATTCGTACGAGCAGCCGTTAACGATCGGATTATTCCTGGTCACGTTTTACTTTTACCTTTAACGATTTTCCTTAATTAGCTTTTTCTCCCACCCGTTAGCCATTCCATACCAAAATCATCTAACAGATATAACCGCTTCCATATAATATTTCCTTTATACGTCGTTAACTCGCTTGTGATCTGCCAATCTGTTATTCATGGCTACTACGCAATTCACTGCAATGCAGTGTAATTTAATTTTAATACGCCTTAATCTCAATTATGGACGTATATACTGCACTCTGTACAAAATTTAACGTTACGGCCCTATAGATCCTTGGCATTGACTACACTTATCTTAAAAACAGATCATTTCATCTCGTATAGATACAAGATGATATCCGAGTCTCGGTAGTTTAAAGATTGAGATAAGATTTAAAAAATGTATCAAATAAAAAAAGGATGCACTTTATCCCAAGTGCTTACAGATGATTGAACTTTTGATCAGTGGTCCAGGGATGCTGTACGGTACAGATCCCTCAACTCAATAGACAATCGTTGATTAAACTTCGACTTCAAAGACAAGGAATCGTAACGAGATTCTCGCGATAGTTGATAAGGTTATCGTGGTCCAGTGTCAGATGCAAGACTGTACCGGGATGAGAGAAGTGAAACGGCTAAGTGCACTTCTCTACCTTCGATTCAATTGCAGCTGCACTCGGTTGACCGAATGAACGGAGAAGTGTCTTCTGCTTTGAGAGGTCTCTCCAGCTTCCTTTGTGATCCTTAGGGAGGGTTTTCCGCCTATGACGTATATACTGGTTCTTTTCAGCACTCGACTTCCTAGTCCAGATATACCTGCCCAACTTGACAGCGTATCTTATTGTTTCCTTGATAAAAATGATGAAGCAAGATACGAAAAACGAAGTGCAGCATCCTCGGATACAAGGCAGTTGCAGTTGCACTGTTAATTGTTACTGAGATGAATTGCAGTGACATCTTTCAGATCTTTATTGCACGTCGACAGTCAGGTTAAATTTCAGTAAAATTAACGAATATATATATATATATATACAGTATATACACAGAGGAATATAGATACTATCAGCGGTGCAACTGCAGTGCTGCGGTACCAGATTGAAATTCCACAACGGCTGGCAGTAACGCAGTTGCGGGAATACCTACCGGTTAGGTTCTATTACCGAGTGCTGTGACTTCACTGGAAATATCAACGGAATGATAAATGTCGTGCCAGTACTTTTCCATAAATGCATAACTTTCCAGTACAGTGTTTCGGCTCCACCCTCCTCCCGTTTGGCTGGCTGCTTTAAGAATCCCTATAGGAGGTTGCGGTACGTGGGATATATATATATATATATATATATACGTACTGTGCCGGAGGACACGCGATCTTACCAGCCAAAGGATATTCTTATTTTTCCATGACCCAAGACTTCTTCTACCAGACTGGTATAACTTTACCCTTCTAGCTCGGAAACCTCATAAACCTCATAAACCCCCTGTTCCGTGCAGTTGCGTCCTTTCCATCTACGTAATCTGCACTCTGCTCTTTTCTATGCAGCGGTGCATCGTCGGTGCGATATAGCAGATAGATGGATAAGGATGGATAGATAGATAGTGAAAGAAATACCGATAGGGAGGAACAAAGATAGAAAACATACTGGAGGACTCTTTCATCCGACTCGTTTGGCAAACTCACAAAGATTAACGAAGATCCGATCGTCATGGCGATTTATGAGAGTAATTTTAACGAACGACCATCCATCCGGATTCATGCCGCATCCTCTTCCCTCCTGGACCATTTCACCCTCTGCTATTGGCTAAAAAAGCCACCCCCTACACGTAACGGTTAACGTATATAGATATACATGTATACTTTTTACACTGACATTTCGCGGAATTTCAACGCTCCTTCTACCACCCCTATTATTCCACTTGGAAGTTTCCTCATTGTCCTCCTAGGGGAGGACAACCCCCTCTGTACCTAACGGTTGTTTTGGACAGCGGACTCCGCGTGTACCTTGCTCCGGTGCATTGTCCTGCCGCCCGTAGGTACCTACTTGCGCATAGTTGATATCGTGAACCACGGTAATCAGTGTAATTGAGTGGTAATGCGAATTCGTCCATCTTTGTTCGATGCGCTTGGTGTATGGGGTACCGAAAGAACCCTTATATGCCGGCCCTGTTTTTATTATCCAGATTACCTGGCACTTTGGAAAATATAAATCAGCCTTGGCTCGCACACGAAAATATTGGTAGCTGCAATAAAATTACTGTTTCTCTCTTTTTTTTTTGTTGGGGGGGGGTGGGAGGGAGATTTTGTATCTTAACGCTGGTAGATATTCAATGGGGTAGTCGAGGGGGTGGTTTTTTAATTCCAATACATTAAGCCAGATCCGACGGGATGCTGCGTATTTACATAAAGCCCAAGCAACCCTCTTCGTGTTCTATCTTGAATCTGATCGGCGGCAAAGCTCATTCCCAAGCGACCTTTAACCCCTAGCATCAACCCTCCATTCACTTACTAGCAGATCCTATACCGACGACCCCCCTAAAAATCCTGTCTGAGGACACGAAGGGTTGCAAACAATTTTCCAAATTTTCAATGTTCAGTCTTACGTCATTGCTTTTCTTTTTTCCTATCGGACGGGCAACCCTTCTTTTCTCACGGGGAACACTTCGTCGATTACCTCATCACGTGCCCGAGATTCCCAGTGTCCCGGGGTCCTTCCCACGCAAGGATTTCTATAGCCGAATAAAGCAATCCCCCGAATTACGGTACACCGGCTACCCCTGTCTCTTTCTATCTTCTATACTTCCTAGGACAATCTTCTGACCAGCCCAGCATCCCTCCGCTCCCCTAAGGACCAGTCCGTACCTTTCGGCTCACTCACGCGATAGCGATCCTGCCCAATTGATTAATCCAACAAGCCAGTAGCAATTGTTGCTACGTACCTGCATTGAGTACACACAAGGTAGACATTGATATGCAAGAGAGAAGTAGTAAATTTCAAATGGAATCTAAAACAGCTTATAGTATATTTAGCTTACAGAGAAAATTATTCTCGAATCTTTTGTATGAAAATTACAAAGGAATTGTTTCGTGCGATCGAGGGACCTGGCAATTTAATTTAGACTGATATAATTGAGTACTGTTCAAATTCCAGGGATCGTTTCTGTAATTCGTGCCGTTACTTCACTCGAATCATTATTATTATCGCCGAATGACGCATTACGTAATAAAAGAAAAAACTTCGCGACTCACCTTTGTATATTTAACTGATAAAATTTAATTTATAAATTCCACGGTCAGCGTTCTCCATTCTACGATGGAGCCCGTAGGATCCCTTGGGTCACCGATAAGATCCACAGTATCCTGACGTCACAATTTCGGGATCCACACAGCATCCTTGTTTGCTCTCGAGAAAGATGCTACGCTACCATACGTGTCCTCTTGCTGATAGTATTCCGTTATGGATGAAACTCTTAATCTTCCTTAATCTTAGACCGGTATCTGTACCCTTATATGTACTCACGTAGTATGTACTTAGTATATATATATATATAGTACATTTATCCGGAATTTGAATACCTTCATGCGTTTCCTGGCTCACAGCCTCTCATTCTCTTCTGCATCCTTGGTCCTTCCGATCTACAGTCATCTTGGTCGTTTTCTATTTTTCCCCTTTTCGTCCGGCTCTCCCGCGCTTCGGTCCTTCGGGATTCTTAGAGCTTGAAGTAATAATTAACGTTTCCATCAAGACGAGTAAGCTCAAACAGATTCCACGCTGATATAACTAACCATCCCTTCGACACCTCTAAAGATGCACGACGCGGTCCAGACTCTTCTGTTGAATCTTGAAAGAGATGGCAGAGGGTGCCTAGGGGTGGCAATGGAAAATAAGGGTTGGCAATGCCTGCGGAACATCCGGACAGTCTAAATGGGCGACTGGCAAGGCACGACCAGTGGGGGTGACTAGGCAACGTGTTGCATACTAAGAACCCATACCCCCCCCCTTTATCTTAAGGGGTGAGAAAAAAAAATCTCTCTGACTTTGCATAGTAATCTTCCCCTTATACACCGGCCATGCTTTTATCTCGGATTCATCCCCCTCGCTGAGTAGAGAATCTTGGGCACCGGCCCTCGCTGCGATTCCATTCCTTTCGCAGGGGGATGTCTTTTAATTCGTTATTTTAACATGGAATTTTATGTGGTGGTTGCTTCTTGCCGTCGCTTCGAATGGCGCTCGGTTTGTAATCCCTCTGACAATGCAGCTCTCACCCTGTATAAGGGTTCTTTGAATTTTGGCTTAACTTCACCAAATTCACGAACACCATTATCGTGCTGCCGGTCCATGCGAAAAATCCGTTTGCCAATATTTATTGGGTTGGCTGGGGAAAAAAAAAGAGAGGAGAAAGTACCGGTTCGGATCGAGAAGTAAAAAGTACAGGGGTGGCTTGATAGACAGGGCTGTGCAGAGAGAGATAGAGAGATAGAGAGAGAGAGAGAGAGAGAGAGAGAGAGAGAGAGAGAGAGAGAGAGAGGATGAATGACGGGGTAGCTTCGCGTATCGGGGATGAAATTGGCCGCGAACCTTGGCGGTAATTTAGTCGCACGCGTGTATAACTAATAAAGCCTGAATAACGCGGGCGAATATCGACGGGCGTGAAAAAAGGACTACGGGATATTAAATTGAGAGGGTTGGATATCGAAAAGGGTTGGGGTAGAAAAATAACTATGGATAGGTAGTAGGGGTAGTTTCGCGTCAATAGGTTGAGCGATGGGAAAACCTGTCTCTAGGCATTGCCAATTGTCGTTAACAAATGACGTCACGCTGGACGACAGCTCCGGACATGGACCAATTAGTCACGGATCTGCGAGGGAGTAGTTTTTTCGTTCTCATCTTCCTATCTCTTTTTATGGCTCCCCCACCCACCCACTACGCTTTAACGACACGCTCCGAAAATGCAATTTTCATTTGATACTAAACAATTCGACTATTAAAAAAAATTGAAATTCTGTATAGTACATTTTTTTTTTTTTTTTTGGTATTTCGTGTAAAATTCATCATCGAATTTTCTCTTATCTCTCGAGTACTCCTGCCGTCGTTAATGCACGCGTATCTGCACACGCTGCTACGTATCTACTTGAATATTCACCCTTAGCACGAGTACACCTACGTACCTAACCTATTTAACTCACCGGATGATATAGACGTCCATTATGTTCCCAGACAATGACGAAGTCTATGGACTGCCGGATTCCCAACTGGAACCGTATGAACGAAATCTGAATCCGATAATTAGACTTCCACAGGGAATGAAATTCTACGGGGAAATCAAATTGCTACATAATAGTTGGCATGGCTCAAATCACGAGTTACGTACGAATCGCTGGTTATCTCGCGGGTCGGATGGGAAAGAATGATTATTGGACATTTGAAAAAGATAGGGGTTCGTTTTTACTAAAGAGAGGGGATTAATGTGAAATTTTATTTTTTAATCCTCATCTTTGTCGGTTAACCCTTGACATTATTTTTCCTATTGGATTCTAATCTCCATGCACGTATCTCGTCAGCGAATTTATAATCAGCGATGGCACGAGAGGGTGTACCTATGTAGAGTGGTATTAGGGGTAGTAACCGGAGTTCATTCTAGCGGGTATGCAAGGCTAGAGGGTAGGCAATCCCAACGGCTCGCTGCTAATAACCGAGGAACACGGAGACGGGTTATGACAGGGGATGTCGCAACCCCCTGATGACGGCGTGGGCGCTATTGCGTCGAGCGACATATGCCATTGTTCAAACAGTGCAACCCCTGTAACCCTATATTAACCCTTTATTCACCCCAAATTTAACTGGAAGGTATGCACCTGACTCGAAAAAAAAAAAATGAAACTTAAATTCTTATCTAACGCCATACGTCAAAGCTGACGTTTTCTTATCAGTCTTCCAGGGTGACCATAAAGTTTGTTCCAATTTTATTTATATGTCCCATACAGGTTTTCATCCCCCTTGCTCTTTAAGTCACATTATTTTTCAACCCCTCCGAAAAGCGAGTGCGCCAGAATCTCAATGTATTCGATTTGCACCCTCCAGGGTGAAAGGCGTGTCACGCTGGGTCTGAAAGGGGATGGTATCACACACGTAACAACAGTTATAGAGGCAGAAGTATTATCAACCCCTATGACGAATTCGGTCACCCTTATTAGAGGCGAGATGTCTTTGAAAAAAAAAATCTGTTGCACCTTCATGGGTGCCGTTGACGTTTTTCCCTCGTAACGCCTCAACGATGACGGCGTCCCAGCAGCAGGGGTGCTATTGACGTCTAGAGAAAAATCAGGAGGATCTTTTTGGGGTTGTTAATAATACGTAATATCCGGTTTCGTTGTAGGTGATGCCAGCGGAACGTTGCGGAGGCTAGGACGGGAGACGAGACGGAAGTGGCGAGGGTTGGGAAAATCGGCGCCGGAGGCAGACGAGCCGGGCAACGGTTGTGGCGGCAGAGCGGCAGGGGTGAGTTTTTTTTTTCCAAAATTTTGTTAAAAAGTTAAAGAAAGATCACTCCTCATTGTCCCCTTCTGTTATCCTCTTTTTATATCTCCTCCTTGTAATAACGACTATTGTTAAGTATTCGCGTTTGAAATCGTTCCCTCCAGCGGAGGCTTACACATTCGTACACAAAGGACGTATTGAAATATTTCATAATTGGAGGATCCTTTTCATAAAAATTGGTTATACAAAAGGGACACTTTGGTACAGTTGGACTTTGATAACTCGAACTTTTGTAAGTCAAAGAGGTCTCTATGACTACGAATCTTCGAATTTTCTAATGCCTCGCTTCTAGAACTGTAAATTTCCCGATAGATCGAAACTACGATAACCCGAAGGTATATTTCATATCCTTTGAGATTCGCGTTATCACTGCTGTTTCACTGTATTTCGTAATACGGTATTTTTAGGTACTATGGGAGCGGGGGTATGGGGGGCGGAGGAGGGCTACAAGCCACGGACCTCCGGCGACGGCAGTCCCAGCGATTCAGGAACTTGCGACAGTCATATCGTTCTCTAAATGAGAATGATCATCCCTTGGGAGAGGCTGCGGTCCGGCAAGACGTGGAGAGGTGAGTATCCGTAATTTACAAGAAATTTAATTACATAAAAATAATGAATTGAGGGTCGAATACGATATCGTATGACTTCAATAGTAATACATATAAATAATGTAAAAAAATCACAAAAATTTTATTAAATCTGAAAATTCGAAAATGAGCGAAAAATTAAAAAAAAAAATTTTTCACAATTTTTTTTTACAGTTTCAGAGGTGTCGCGTCATGCGCGACGCTCTCGTCGGCTCAGCCGACATGTGTAGGAATTCGAAGACGGCGTCCTGACGACCCGGACGCCGTGACGGAGGATCCCCTGAGGTCGGGAAGGATTGAGGACTACTATCAGCGAGAATATCCGCTCAAGGATGGTCTTCGGCATGAGGTCGAACACGGGGACGACGTTGACGACGAGGACAGTAGACGCTGTCGTCGGGCCTACAGTGGGGACTTTCGAAGGCTTGCGGAAATGGCCGCGAGGGCTTTGCTCCTCGGCATCGTCCTTCTTGTCACTCCAGGTAAGCAGTATCTCTGGATCGCTTCTAATTGACTCCATTAATTAGTAGCAATGAGCACGGGATGGCTGATTGTTACACGAAGATCGATCGGGCTCTATGAGCTTGCTTTGACGTCTCGGAGCTAGCGTTTGCCAAGTCTGACACATTCGGGGATGTCACTACTGACTCTGGGTTTGGGTCCTCCTCTGAATCATCCTTTATGACCCTGTCCTACCTGCATTCCCCCTCGTTTGCTTTCACTCTCTGTCTCATATACATCCACTATTTCTCGCAAGATAACACTCTCATAAAGCTGTTTTGAATGCCAGCCTTCATCCCATCGGCGTTGGCGATGTTCGACAGTCCTGTCCGTCATATCTCTGTCGAGAAGAGTGGAGAATCCATCTTAGCATGCTCGTTAGTCTCATTAGCGAATGTTACGACGAATGGCCACCTTTATTTGAAAAGAAAAAAAAAAAAAGAAAAAGAGGTAAAAATACCTAGCCAAACCTTGTCGCCACATGAATACGTTCTGAAGACGATGAAATTATTCCAAAACACTCACTTTGTTTGTTCAAAATTGGGCTAAATTTTAATTTAAATTTCAAACTAGGATCTATTTTCAAAATTTTACTAGATTTCAATTTCTCTATACAACGAAGGGACATTTTACTCGCTTTTAGAATTTTGTATGCCGCTATTGTCGTGGCCTGAGAGTACCCCTTTAAAAGAGGCGTATACCGGCCTCGTGTTATCAAAGCCTTGTCGCTCTTATAAATTAACGAGACAGCAGTTGGCGACGGCGTGGTCGTGAAGGCTCTCGCGAAAATGAAGAAAATCGTGCGACGCCTCACACCCGCTGACGTCGGCGTCGTCGCTGCGCTCGCTCGGAGAAGCACGAAATTAGCGGAAAAGTTGTTTAATATAGGAAGTTTTCTAAGTCGTGCTATGGCCGAAAGACCTCCCCATTGTGATCGCCACTTGCGCGGCACTGCCTTTTCCAGGGACGGCTATCGGGCTGCGATGTCGGATGAAAATGGTGAGAGAGGAACGCAAAGGAGAGAATGAGAAAGAGAGAGAGAGAGAGAGAGAGAGAGAGAGAGAGAGAGAGAGAGAGAGAGAGAGAATCTCGTTATGTATATATGTATGTTATATAGGCCTAATGGGGGTGCTTGCGAAATTCCCTTGACTTTATCCGGCGCGCCAAGTGCCATCAATTCTTCTTGATTAAATCAGGACGGAAATGAGTGGCATTAGCAAAAGATTTCCGGCTGCTACCGAACAGGCTGTTACATAAATGGTTTCAATATTTGAGCTTGAAGCGTGGACGATTATACCGAAGCAAGATCCAGCCACCCCCGGAAACTTTACCAGGCTAATGCCCGTAATTTATTTATTTCTCAATTATTCCTCAGCGCTTGCTCGCCAGTTGCTGTCGGCCTCGATTTTTAAAATTCCATTACAACCACCGTCCTCTATGTACACATGTTTATATGCACACCTCCCCATATCTATATGTATATATATTAACGTAAATAATACATAGGACTTGCTTCAAACCTCCTATATTTATATATTCTATATTCATACGTATATACCTATATAGTTCTATATAATAGCGTCGGCCTTATATCTATATAGTCCTTGTAGCATAGACCTGTATACCTATAGAAACCAGGGCCGTATACAAACTGGATTCTCCGGATTACAGGGTTCCCTTTATGAAGCATCGAGCGACGGCTAACGGCTGGACGTTCGGGTAGAAACCGGGCTTAAGATCATCTCGTGTACTTTTCCGCTTTCTTCTGCCTTAGTTATAATCGTCATGCCTACAGCCTTATCCTTTTGCCGTCTAATAAAACGGGCAGAGGTAAATTAGAATACCTACTATTACGTTGCCCACCTCTCTCTCTCTCTCTCTCTCTCTCTCTCCCTCCCTCCGTCCCTCCCTCTCTCTCTTTACCGTCAAACTATAAGGCACTTCTGCCGCTTCCCAGATGGCGATCGAACCTTAGGAACCTCGCAGTACTGCAACGAAGTCGTCGCCCTTGGATCTGCCGTCTCGATTTCTGCCGCTTGAGAATTCGCCTTTCATAATTACCTGGTTCATATCCCTTGTTGTTAATATAGTATACGCGCATTCATATAGTACGTGGTGTATACGAAAAACTTGCGAAGCCACAAGAATTTTGGAGGGTCAAGGGTTTCAGTTAATTAAATTCACCATCAGCTTTGCTAACTGGTGCGGTTGCTTTTCCTGGCTGGTAATCTAACCTAACCTAATAACATTAGGTCTTTAACAATACATACATGAAAGCCAAAAAAAATTTTTATCTCAGGCAAAAATTCTGTCCTGTTACGAAGTTCGCTCCGATCTTTCTCGTGGACCAGTAATCTGATGAGATCTGCATGCTCTCAGTCTTGGAAGCATGCTTGACGTAATTCGATGAGATACGTACGTCTATACCGTAGTTACGTATCGTATATGTATATCGATCACTATATAAATTTAGCATGCACGATTCCCATATATAGTATATAGGTCTGCATATTCTCTGCCGTACAAAATTGGCTATGTACACTCCAGGATCTGGCAAATCCTGAGGTTGCTGCTGTTTCCTCTTATTTTCATTTTAAATCTAAATCCCCATATTTTACCTCGTTGAAAATATTTTCAAGCATTCCGTATAGGAGGATCTATTACTTTGTCTCTAATCAATCGTGAAGTCACGGTGCGTTACGTATGATAACAATGCCGAGTAACAAGGTAGAATAGTCCAGTTTAAACCTCAAGCAACATAGACAGTAGATACGTACCTGGTGAGTCAGACCCGTGCGTACTGACTCTCGTCAATTTCTATGGATGACGGGTTATAACGTTGGCACTACTGTCAAATGTTAATTGGAAGTTCATACACAAATAAGCTAATATACGTCAAGCAGTACGTTGAACTGTTATTCGTGCAAAACGCCTTTAGTCGTTCACATGAAAATTCAAATTTGATCGTAATTATCGGTTGTCTGTTCCCTTATTAGTTGATGGATATATGGGCAATTTTTTAAGCAGGGAGAGAGGCGGTCTAAATACGGGATAAATTTGAAAAAAGTGAAAGACAGTGAGAGAGAGAGAGAGAGAGGAGACAATAAAAAATCTCGTTTTACACGTGTACATCCGTCCAGTTGGCAATAATCGGAACAAAGGGCGTCTCAACAATAGGACAAGGATTCTCTGGGCGATCAAAGTCGTCGCGACGTCAATGTTCGACACTCTCCTTTCCGTTGGAAACCAATCTTTGACTCTCTTTCTCTTTTGCTTCTTTTTTACCCTTTTATTTTTTCATCTCCACTCTTACTCTTATTTTTTTTTTTTGAAATTTTCCACTTTTATCAGTCTTTTTTCTTTCTACTGCACTATTGTCCCGTGTATAGGGTCGATATAGGCGTCGCGACGCTTTTCACCGAAAGGCTCCAGGACTCATTTCGTTTCTGGGCTCCGGGCCAGGGAACCCTGTAAAATCGTGAAAATTACGGCACTGCCAAAACCACGAACAAAAACCCAGAGCATGACAATTCACGCGGTTACGTTTATGCACTGTGTGTGCCCCCTTTGGTACGTCGGTTACGTCATTGATTGATAGAGGAATACCACATTTGCAAATATTATTCGAAATTAGCCCATAACTGACAAAAGGTTCGATAGCGATATAATACGTGAAAATCAATGATAACCCCTAACCTCGTGCAAACAAGACCGGATGCGTCATCAACCCGGATACTCTTTATTACATATGCGGTGACATGAAATACATTGCTATATATATATATATATATAGATAACAATAATTATAATCAATGGCTGATAGGTCGTTATCAGTCGATATATAATTTAGCTAACCACGAATTCTTCTGTATTAGATATTACACTGAAAGCACAGTTTACAGTGTTGTGGCGTCTGAACTATTTTATTGTCATTATTATCAATGGATTCACCACGCTTTTATCTGACAATTTAATTAAGCTTCAAATCGTATATACAGCACGACAGTGTACCGGTTATCAAATGGTATCATGTACTTAATTGATGTCACGTGTACTTGGCATTATGTACGCCAACGTAATTTTGCCAGGCTTCGACGAACAGTTTTCGTCGCCGTACCTTTGACACGGGTACGTCCGTATAGCTTGGGGGCTTCCGTGGCAATAGACTGGAGCTAGCCAAAGTCGGGAATATTGCAATTGAGTTAAGCACACACGGTATAGTCACGGATCAGTAACTACGTACCTTTGAAAGCACTGCTGTATTAATCAGGATTCATAGAAACACTGCCGGAAGCTTTCGCTGCTGGAAATTATTAATACATCTTACGTGTATAAGCGAAGTACCGAAGGTGAATTTTCGGTAGAGAAAATGTTCTTTTTGAATAAAGAGGCAATCAGGAATATGGATTTGATGGATTTCAAAGAGGACACTCTGTATATGTATAATGGTTGAGGAGTTAGTCCGATAAGGTGGAAGTTCGTCAAGCCAGTAGCAGCCGTTACCGAAATTAATAATAATGGCATTGGGAAAACTTTGGGGCGGCTGATAGAATTTCCAATGTTATTTTACTGTAGATATCTTCGGCTATATATATATATATATACACACACACACACACACACACACACACATATATATAGTGAATATAAAGGCGTTGTTATCCTTCGCGACAGCGACCACTACTGTGGAGCACTCGACCGTCAGAGCTGAGAAGTCATTTCGATCGCGTCACCAATTTTCCGGTACCAGTGCTTATGGTATGGGTCACCCTGTATGAACGAGTGGCTTTTGAAACGGCGTGTAACGCGCTCACTAATCGTTCCGGGCCATTAAGGGTCGTCAAGAGCATCGACGTTCTTTTAAAAGCACCTTGCGAGAACTTTATTGAAGCGGGAGCGGCGGGTCGTCGCGACGACAGGTTCGATTACGGACGCGTCGTCGTAGATTCGCTTTAGAAACGCAGCTGTTGCTGAGATTGCTGAGAAAAGTTTGAGGAGCAGATGTAGGGCGATAACGATTATTAGGAATGGGGATAAAAATATTGTAGGCAAGGATCGAGGACCGTTTATGGTTAAAAAAATAATTTTACCTTTTTTGTGTAAAAAAAACAGTTTTTGAAAATTTTTCAAAATTCAAAATATCACACGGTATTATTCAATTTATTGTGATAACTTGTAATGCATATATAAATAATAGAATTTAAAAAAAAAATTTTTTCCAGGTATCTGTCACCAGGATGCAGTGCACATAACAGCTATCCTGGGGGAGAGCGTGGTGTTCAACTGTCACGTGGAGTTCCCCGGTGAGCACCCAGTGCCCTACGTTCTCCAATGGGAGAAGAAGGTAGGCGAAACGGTACGATATCGGACGACACCCTCTGCTCTATCCGTGAGTTAAAGAACGAGGGCCCCGTTCAGCGAAGTTACGTCCCTGTTGTCACTGAGCGAATCATTCCGAAAAAAAGAAGTCTTAAAGGAGAAGCGATTCGATAGCTCGGATCCAATAGAGCGAATTGCGGACGACAAAGAAAAAAAAAAAAAAAAGAAAAAAAAATTATTCCACTTGAAACAGCAGTCAAAGAAATCTGGCATCAAAGCACGACGGAAGTTTCGCAATAAGGAAACAGGAATTTAATTTAGAACGGTGGCCCGCGTGGTTTGATTACGTCGTTAAAAAAAAAAAAAAAAAAAAATTGCGCAATAAGGAAACAGGAATTTAATTTAGAACGGTGGCCCGCGTGGTTTGATTACGTCGTTAAAAAAAAAAAAAAAAAAATTGTTGCAACCGCTGACTTGATAAATAATCATGGAGTAATAATATTGTCTTGGCCTAGATTATCATACGTAACGAATAATTTATTCATTTTTCGTGGCTTCACGTTGCTTCTTCTTGTTGCCGGCGAACGGGACGCGCCGCCACTGTCGAAAGGCGTTTTTCAATAGTTGCGTCTACATACACGTTCCTTGTTTTTAGTATTGTTGGCAAGAGATGCGCTTTTTTTGGCAAATCCAATATGGACTGGAGAGGGCAGAGCCTGTTTGGTATTAATTAACATTTCACGATCATCCGTTATACTAATCAATCGAATAATCGCATCCGATTAACCTTCATTGACTATATACTATCATTAGTACATATAGTATTTACCATCATATATACATTACCCTCGTATGACCCCTGTTTAACATCGAGGTCGATCAGTTGCACCCAATGCAACCAAGTGCAATTTGTGCAACGATATGACTTTGCTGGTAACTATCGCGCGACTCTCGGGTCTCATTGGATGGTGCACAATTATTATTATTATTATTTCATAATTACCCTTCAATTATTTCTGCATTATTATTTTCGTCAAACCGCATACGAACCTAGACAGCATGCGAAGTACATGATAAAACAAAAGCATACAAAAAAAAGTCAATTTTTCAAAAAAATGCAAAATTTCTCAACGTCTGTTTATGATTGTCACCAAGAAAAAAAAATGTAATCGGAAAAAAAAGTTAATCGTAGCATGCTGCATGTCGGATAGATTAGAACGTGCTGTTGGACCACAATATATATATCACGTGTATAGCTGTGTGTTAAATTTACAAGCTAATCTATGCCAGCCACGACGTCACGTTTCAGCCGATTATTAATATGCGATGTTCACGCGGTGAATTCAATATTGACACGGCGCACCCGGCGACTCTTAATTAATTGCATAGCTAATTAAATCAGCCCACTGGGCCGACGTTATTGTCTGCCGGTCTTTGCGTAAACAATTGCGTTCCAGCACCCGGGACTTCATATCCAAGATGTCGGGGGGTTCACTCTTACACCGGGAGTCAGACCGCACACTACCCCCCTTCACCCTTGGTCATGAATATAGATAACATACCTATATAAATATACACAGCTTACCAAGCTATATGTATAGATATATAGATATCTAGTTAAATCAGCTCCGTACAGAATTGATGACGTCACAACGCTCAATAGTTCCCTCACCGTCTCATTCCTTTTCTACTTCCGATCCAGCAGTACTTCCGAGTCTCCTCGACTCGGCCCAGTCGCGAAACACGAGAATGCATTTTGTTTGCGCTTTCGTGCTGCACTGGACGAAAGAGGAAGCCCGCATAAAACTCTACGTCTCTGACGTTCCAAGGTGGACATATATGTACCGGGTGATATATATGTATATATAGCTAGATGCATCGTGGACGTTTGCACTATACCTAAAAGTGTATGACTGTACTTATAGTATTGTATATGTATATACGTCTGTACAGGCACGGGGGGCTACCACTGCCGAGTAACAGTATCTTCTGTTGTACACGGGACGTTTCTCGTGCCACCAGGATACTCTTGCACCGCTGCCACGAGGAGAATTCCTGATTAGATTACACGAACGATGCAGCCGGTATGCACTGTAAACACGGGCGTAAAATGTAAATTAGGGTTAGGGGGGGGGGGTTGGTGAAGAGGACTCGTAGCATTGTTTCGTATTCCTTGGTATTTAGTCAGTGTAGATAATGGCCTATCGAAAGGGGAAGTGTCTGGTGCCTGTAGATAATATTTCATGGGTCGATGACGCAATCGTTGATATCCCTTGTGTATTAAATATCGCGGGTTCGTTGTTTGTTAATTCGAGGGGTATTTATTAAAAAAATTTAATAACATTTCTTCCCTCATTTTTACCCCACTGATTTCATTTCACGGTCAGATTTTACTCCTTGGTTATTTCCATTGACGTATTCCGGCTTCATTTCCGGTAGAACGTGGACGCTCGTTGGGGATGGGACTTTACGTCGCAGTGCCGTACCGTAGGTAATTTAATGAAACAAATGGAGACACGAGTCAGTTTCGCAAACATTACGATGTCTTCCCTTGCAATTCAATTTTCCGATGTTTCCACTCGACTCCGGTATTCGTCCTTTTGGTCTGACAAGGGGTGCTTCTCTTTCCCTCTTGATAACGACCGATTGCTGTCGTCTTCTATTGGTACAATGGAAATAATCCTTGGTGAATAATCCTTTGGATTTCAGGGTTTGTTTTTTTTTTCGATAAAAGGAGGGACAGACTATAGGCAGATCGAGTGACGTAAATACGTCTGCGGCAGAGAGGGTTAAGAATACTCTTAATCAACCAGTGATAAAAATTCCCGGTGAACTCTTGTCAGTATCGTCTCAAAGGGCTCGAAACTGCCGATCTCTGACGAGGCTTGTGGTTAATTATTTATCACGAAGAAATTTCATCCCTGCGAAGGGATGAATTCTGCAGGATTTCAGCCTAATCGAATAAATGGCCGAAGGGCTGGGTATGGGTAGAATCAATGTCAGGGAAAATTGACGAGAGAAATATTAATTTATTTTCGGTTTAGAGGGATTGACCTTTGAACTCTTTTTTCATCCTCGTTCAATGGCTGTCCCACTTGTTTCAACCCCTTGGTATCCCTCTATAAATCGCGATTAAAATTTGCACCATCGAATTAGTAATTGCAATTTTAGCACTGTGTATCATGTATTGTCTGCACTGGCCACGTTGTTCAGTGGCGCCGCAATCGTTATGTCATAAAAAAAAAAATTCCTAGATGCCATAATATTTTACGTTTACAACAGACACAAGTAAATTCCACTATCGTGCTACGGGTATTATTTTAAAGGAAACCAAGCAAATTGTACAGATAATTGAGAACCACTGTACATACGCGACAATATCGATTCGACGTTAGCCTGTTAACCCGTAATTGGCTGAAAAATAGGACAGGGTACAAGGCAGGTTACCTCCGTGTGTAAAACCTGCACGTTGTTTGGCTGCGGATGTCAGAAAGGGATTGGGGCTAGGAGAGAGGGGGGCTGTGGAGGGGCGAAGGGTCAGGTTAAGAAGCATTCATGTGCGGAAGTCCAGGTAATGCATATAGATATACACCATGCATACGTAGATGGGTTTTTAGTATGTAGCATAGAGGGTGTACACCAGGAGGGGTAGTGAGCAATGGTGTATAGTAGCAGTAGTAATGTCCGTTACTAGCCAGACTGCACGGTTAGGGGTCGTATACATAATACAAGTCCGGAGCCTTCAGCTACTCAACTGTGTCAGGGTTACCAACCCCTTGATCCCTCACCACTTGAGATCCCACCCCTTCGTACGACCTGCTGCGCCACCCCTGTCTTACAACCCTTACACATTTACTTACCTGCAACCCTCTATCGTAGTCCGACCCTCTCGACTCGTTATCTTCGCTAATTGGCGGGGATTTTTATTATGCGACCAACCATAGACTTTCTAGGTACGGGACTCGAGCTTTTCTTGTGTAACGAGATAATTAGTAACTACTCTTCGTTGCGAATACGTAGTAGGGGGGGGGGGGTTGAAAGTTCATGTACGCAGGACGATACGTACTTATCGTATGTACATTTCCGGTAGGAAATACAGAGAGCAGGTTATCGGTAGATGCCTAGGGGAGGTTTGAGCTCTTTTTTATTACTGCTCACCCGGTATATCGTAGCTTCCAAGAATGGAAGCGGGTATGTCGAACGTCCTGCAAACGGGAACGAGTCTCTTGGCTCGTCGGAGAGGGTTGAAATGTTCTTCGATCGTGGGTCGGGGGTGGTAGTACGGGACGAGAGGGGGGGTACAGGTTGGCTCGTATGGACATTGGTGGTTGTACAGGGCGGTGCATAATTCAGCGGGGCCGCGAGTTCCTTTTTTAAAGTGGCATAAACGTTGTCTACTTACCGGAGACTGAGCAGGCTTGTATTGCTTCGGGGATTTGGGGTATGACGCGATTTTATTTGACGATTCATCCCCTGTAAGATGAGACTGGGTCAGGTTAAGGGTGCAAGGAGAGCGGGCGAAGAAAATTATTGAAAATTATATTTTTTGGTGAGGTGGAATTTTCAAGTTGGACCAAGAGTCTACTGACCTACATGGGTCGACTTTATCCCTTGGACGGTAAGGGATGATTTCGCGTTCCACTGGAAATTCCGGGGCTTAACCTGGCACAGTCGGCGAAGGGTTGCATGAAGTGGGGAGAAATGCTGGGAAAGTAGTGAAACTCTTACATCCCTTACGGAGGCGCACTTGAAAATCTTAATTTATTCCAGTTCTGCGCATCCCTGCAAACCAACCCCTTGCAAAACCCCTTTTCGCGGTGATGCATCTCGGTACGTCATCCAACCCCTAAACTCCATCATCCCTGACCACTTATATGGAAAGTTGTATGTTTACAAAGTAACGTACGGGGGGTCGGAACAGCGAGTTCCTTTACATTTATGTTTTTTTCAACCCCTTTCCCTACTCGAGAGCCGCTTTAATTTCCTTGAGGGTTTCAGGTGCTTTTTAATTTCTTTTTTCACTTCTAAACTCACTCATCCACCTTGTGCATTTTTAACCCTGTATCCTTCACCCTTTCTCTACTTTCATCATCCGCAGCCCTTAATCCGCTCGACTCAATCCACCTTCTTTAAATAAATCCTCGACAAGAAGCTACCACATATTTTTTCATCCCCTATTCTCCCTCCTTCGCAATTTTCTCAAAAGTTATCACGACGTGGTAACATAAAAAAATATAACTTAAAATCACAAATAACACTCTACCAACCCCTATCGCTGGCCATCAATATCAGCGACATGAATCAACGAACATCCGTAGTGTTCACAGGGTGTCAGGATAGGGTTGCACGAGAAGTCAGCGCCTTGGGAAATATTGAATTCACGCGAGCCGTCGAGCTGATTGCATGTGGCTATAAGTAGGTCAGTTGAAAATGGAGTATGAGTTTGAACGAGTTGATGCCCAACGTATTCCGGAATTGGGGAAGAAAACCGACAAAATACCATTAAAATTACATTTACGTATAACTGCATACGTCACATTAGATGTACGATTTTCGTCTGCACAATTTTTTTTCCTCCGCTCACGATGCATGCTTATTTGCCGTTTTGCCCGATAACGTCATTTATTTTATCTGGGGCACAGCAATACGTGCTGCTACTGTGTACCGAGTCGGTGCACGGTGCCAGGAACGGGACTATATCGCGCCGCCCCTTGGGTGTCTCGGGAAAATTGGATGTTCTTCCTGGATATACATAATACCTACCTTTGATACATAGATGCACATAGATTTTCCTGCTGTTTGAATTTTACCAAGAAACCGGAAATGGGTGGCGATATGGTTGAGCAGCTCGCGAGCACGCGATAGAATCGTTGCCTGTATAATAATGCTGAACAGTTCTAAAGTAACAGTAGAAGTATATAAGATTACTTATATACAGTATATATATCGTTGTTTCTCATTGGAACTGAATACCGATAGGCAAGTGATCCTCCTTGAAGGACGTCACTTCCTGTTCATTGCACCCTTAATCATTTTCATTCAATAAAGTCGGTGCAAGTAATTTATATATAATTCAGGTAGATCATGACTACCGGAAATTCATATACCCAAAGACGTATAGTAAAAATAAAAAATGTACCCGGAAGTACGTTTTCTGATGATTAAGTCTGTCTTGCACCCTCTTTCGATCTGCTCATCACGATCCCTCGTTTATGTTGCTTGTTGGTGTTGATGCAAGGGGCAGGAGATACCGATATACATATGGTACGAGTCGTATCCAACCCACAGCGGCGAAGGTTATGAAGGTCGTGTGTCAAAGGTCAGCCCGAATTCACCATACGGAGTGGCGAGCCTAAATCTCACCAACATCCGGGAGAGCGACCAGGGTTGGTACGAGTGCAAGGTCGTCTTCCTCAACAGGTCGCCAAACAGTCCCAAGAACGGTACCTGGTTCCATCTGGACGTACACGGTAAGCTTTTCGTTCTTAAATCCATATATAAAAAAAAAGGATAAAATATAAATCTCCAAAACATCTACAAGAAATTGGTCCAGACACAGTTCCCTTAACGGGTCGTAAAGCACCCAGTGGATGCTGTGACGAAAAATACCAGAGCGCCGTGCAGAACAGTCTCGGTTAAGAGTTGCGGTAATAGGAGCAGGAGAGGCTCGGGGGGTTGGCTGGATAAAAAAAAAGAGAGAAAAAAATAAAGTTAGTCTTAGGAAAAAAATAGGAAAAAAAAGTCGCACGGAGGGAAGAGAAAAATACTCAAGCTGGAGACTTATTGCTGCGTTTTCTCGTGTATGAAGAGAAAATGGGTACAGTGGGAAGAAGAGAATCATTTGGGTAGACTGACAGAGAGTGAGAGTTGAGCGAGAGAGTGACAGCGAGTCAGCCGGTAAGACAGAGTGAGACAGCTAGATCCCTTCTCGTTACGCTCTTCCGTTTGTAAACCGTTAGACACTCTCTTGCTCCTTTACCCCCAGCATCAACCTCGACAACCTTCCTCCCTCCCCTCCTCCTCCTGAAGCCTCCAGGAGGCAGCATCAAAGGGAAATACACGGCGCACCAGAAAGCGTTTAAGATCTTTTCTTTAACAGCGGTCGACCGTCTAATGGTCTTCCCAAAAGTTTGCAAGTATCACGTAATATCTAGCGGGATAAAACTTTTATTTTTATTTTGACTACCCTTGTATTTTAATTATTACCCCTTGTACTCGTAGTTGTCAGTATACCTTTTTCTGGTACTTATTTTTATGACTTTTATATGTTGGCAGCACCGCCTAGATTCAGCATCACACCTGAGGACATGATCTACGTGAATCTCGGAGACGCCATTATACTGAACTGTCAAGCCGAAGGCACCCCGACGCCTGAGATACTGTGGTACAAGGACGCCAATCCAGTGGAGCCATCGAACACCATTGGTATCTTTAACGATGGGACGGAATTACGATTGTCTACCATTAAGAATGAGGATATCGGTGATTACACGTGTATCGCTAGAAATGGCGAAGGTCAGATCAGTCACACTGCAAGAGTGATAGTAGCTGGTGAGTAAAATATTTTTAGTATTGATTAATGGTACCTGATTAATTTTATCGACACGACCTTTTCATCCCTTAAGTGCTACTCGAACGTGGCGTTATCAGAGTTGGGATAGGGACGACCCATTTGGTGGCTCTCATGGTTATAGAAATGACCCATGGGACCTTTGGTATATGATGTCCAGTTTCTTGAAGTTCCTTTTTTCAGAAAACTCACTCTTCAATCTCGTAAAGCTTGAAACCAATAAACTTTATGGATAAGTGCTTCTTCAGAGATGAAAAGAATATGCGGGATAGAATAGCCGTATATGCTTTTCAGGACTGGTATAAAATTTATTACCGGTCGCGTCTCCTTTGTCCGGAAATCAGGTGACATTTCAAATGATTTTACAGTTGGTACACAGAGAAAGGGAGAATATAACCAATTACTGGTCAGGGTAATAATCAGGCCGAGTTAGCAGAGTAAACATAAGACATAGGGCGTCCCATTGTAACAATTCTCTATAGAGAGGTAGTCGTTTTCTACTGCCAGGTAAAGATTGCTTGGTTGATCAGCAATTATCGAAAACTATGGAAAATCCAGCAACGAATGCTATGCACTGTCAATAGATCTTTTCCGGCACGAGAAACATTGTAAAATACACGGGAGGATTAGTTCTGCAACTAGCGCATACCTACGACGCACAGCGGCCATCACGGTAACTCCCTTGTCGTACTAGAAGCACGACTATGGGCGCGACAGTCGTTGCCATCGGTACGTCTTCTATTGCCGGTAGGTCGTGTCAGTGACAGCGATTGTCGCGCCAGTCATGATTCTAGTACGACAAGGGAATAGTTACCATGCTGGACGCTAATCCGTGGCGCTGTGCGTCGTAGGTAAGCGCCAGCTGCAGAACTAATCCTCCCGTGTATTTTACGATGTTTCTCGTGCCGGAAAAGATCTATTGACAGTGTATAGCATTCGTTGCTGGATTTGCCATAGTTTTCGATAATGGCTACGTTGCTGACCAACCAGGCAATGTTTACCTCGTAGTGGATAACGACCACCTGTCTATAGGTAATTGTTACAATTGGACGCCCATGTGTCTCGTTGACTGTGCTAACTCGGCTTGATTGCTATCCTGACCAGTAAACGTTCCTGTTCTTTTTTCGCCATGTAGGACTTGTGTACTCGAAGGATCCTGCGGTGCACTTTATATTTTTGTGCAGCCACCCTAGATTTTTAAAAGATTTAAATCCAATTTTTGAGTTTGAAAAATTTTTTCTTGTCTTTTTACAACTTTCGAGATTTTATGTAATCCCTCGTTAACGACTACGGATTTTTGGCACTGTAAGCCGTCGAGACATTGACATCGAGGATCTTTTGATTTTATCGTCCGCGATGCTTTGGGGTTGAATCGTGATCGGTTTGCAATCAGCGACTTTTCTCAGATTTTGACAGATTCGGTTTTCTTTATTAGAAGTCTTCCAGTGAATTGGATCATAGAATTTGTGGAGATGGATATCTTGAGTGAAAAAAAAAGTATAGAGGCTGGGTCATCGGGTGTGTATTTTTGTCCCGGTAGATCCTTCTTTTCCTTTTGAGGAGGTTCTTCCTCTCTTACCTCCTTTGTCAGACGTTCCGATCAATGCCAGTGGGACGCCGGAGGCGCTGCTATTATAATGTCGCGGCTTGGCAGGGTCGCGACGCCCGATAGACGGGTTTTCGCGATGGCGTCTGTAGTCGTTGAAAACGTAGCCAACGTTAGGGTATGACAGAGAAGAAGCTCCACAGGGCGCGAAAGTTCGTGAAATAAACGCGATATGCCTTATATAGAATGTCACGACGACACTTCCTGTCGATGAAAACTGGCAACTTTTAGAATTCAACGACGTACCAGGCTTCTGGCTTTCAGTGATGCCAAACCTTAGGCGCCCTCCTTTTTCTGCCTTTTGTTGGCAGCACTTCAACCTTAATCCCTTTTTCCAGGGTTCTGTATCGGCGTCGGAATGGCGACGACCTACAGATTTCCTCCCGCTTGGTTCTGTGAAGGTTTTTTAACTTATATCACATATATACATATATGTATATCTACGAGATGAGCTAGGATTTCATTGATATTAGACCGTTAGACCTTAGACCGTTTGTGGATAATTTGATTATGATGTAATAAATATAATTCAATACATATGCTACGGCTTGGTATTAGAGGCGATATCATTAATTTATATGTCTTCCGGTTGTTTCTTTGTAGTATTTAATTTTCTGTTTCTTCTAACTAGGTGGAGCTGTCATCATGGTACCACCCACTAATCAAACCAAACTCGAGGGTGAGAAGGTACAATTCTCATGCGAAGCCAAAGCACTTCCGGGTAACGTAACGGTACGCTGGTTCAGAGAGGGTGCACCTATCAACGAGGTTTCGGCTCTGAACACGAGGGTGTCCATCAGGATGGATGGGAGTTTGGTGATTAATCCAGTAAGGGCTGACGATTCAGGCCAGTATCTATGCGAAGTGACGAATGGCATTGGAGAACCACAAAGCGCCAGTGCCTATCTCAATGTGGAGTGTGAGTATTCGTTATCACGAACAGCTCACAGGGTAGTTTCCAAGAAATTAAATTTAAGCACAGAAACTATAGCGACTTGATAAATAATTAAAAAATCTTTTTTAGATCCCGCCAAGGTGACCTTCACCCCTACAGTTCAGTACTTGCCTTTCCGTCTGGGCGGGGTGGTACAGTGTTACATCAAGGCAAATCCACCCCTTCAGTATGTCACCTGGACCAAGGATAAACGTCTCCTGGAGCCTTATCAGACCAAAGATATCGTTATCATGAATAACGGTTCTCTCCTGTTCACCAGAGTCAATGAGAATCATCAAGGACGTTACACGTGCACACCGTATAATGCTCAGGGTACACAGGGTAGTTCAGCCCCTATGGAGGTGCTCGTAAGAAATCCCCCTGTCTTCATCCTGGAACCCAATGTATCCTACCAGAGGAAGGTGGGCGAGACCGTCGAGATGCACTGCGTCGCCCAAGAAGCTGAGGGCACTCAAAAACCTATAATTCAATGGCAAAGGGTAGGTTCATTTTATTCAATTGATGACGCTATCTATTATATTAATTATACCATTTACCACGCAGAGGGATGGTTCACCAATTCCACGGAACCGGGCTAAAGTCGTAGAGGGTAATTTGACTATTGAAAGTCTAAGGCGTTCTGATTTCGGTCATTATCAGTGCGTCGCGTCGAACGAAGTGGCGACCATAATGGCCACTACGCAACTCATCGTCGAGGGCACCCAACCCCATGCACCCTATAACGTTACTGGTGTTGCTAGTGAATTCCAAGTTAATCTCACTTGGTTACCAGGATACTCGGGTGGTCCTGATTACAAGCAGGATTACACTATCTGGTAAGTGACGGCAGTAATTATTTTATCATTTTTTTATACTTGACTACGAGGATGCGGATGATAATAAGACTCTGAAGAACTTTAGGTTATAAAATTTGCTTACGGATAATTTGGTATGTATACTAGTAAATTTTTAAATAAAATTTTAACAATTCACGACGCTTATACCGTAGAAATTTCGTGCTCATTCGTTCCACTTAACGCAATTAATTTTTTTCATTGAAAAAAAAAAAAATAAACAAGCTTACATCTTTCCAGTCGTACCCATGCAAAATTGTAAAATAACATTTTACAAAATTGTAAAATAACATTTTATTATCATCACTTATGTATTATCACTGATGTAATATATTGATGAAATAATGTATGATTTTTTTTTCTTATTTAGGTACAGAGAAGCTGGTACTTCCGAATGGACCACAATTCCTGTAACTCCTTCCGGAAGTACATCGGTAACCATAAGCCGACTCACCCCCAGCACGGTGTACGAATTCCAGGTAATCGGGAAGAATGCCCTGGGTGACGGTATGCTCAGCAAAGTCATCACCTTGCGGACTCTTGGTGAGTAATTAAAGAGACGGATAAAAGAAAAATCATGAATCTCGCAAACAAACGAATCATTTCTTTAATAACGTAGACGTCATACTGATGTTAAAATATTTGAATAGAATTCACTAATAACAATTGTGCATGATACTAATACCTGAACTCCATGACTTTCCTATTTTTCTCCTTTTCTTTTCACGCCTCAAGATGTCGGAGGAACTCGTTCAGCTACTCCGGCATCCAGCGCACCATCCGATCAGAGTGGTAAGCCACTATGGAAAAAACCCATAGAAAATACCGTCGAATATATCATTAGATCCACGACTCTGCCGTTTTTTCTTAATTCTATATTACGTGTATTCGTATAGTTTTACAGCGAATTGGAGTGCGTTTCGTTGGTACGAGGACCTCGTTTCCCTTTATTGTTCTTGAGGAATAGTCTATGAATTGGGAATATGTCCATGGGTACATTAGATTAGGCCGACCGTCGTATTGGCATTGTACTATAAATACTCTATGGGATGTTGCTTTATGGGATTTACTTTATGATGATTCTTTTGCTTTTATCAGTTCCCTTTGATGTTAATCTTTTATTTGGATCTTTGATTCATTTATCATTTCTGGTGGGATATTTTGATCGTTTCCTTATGCTTTGATTGATTTTAATTTCTCTATATTTTTATTTAACCATTTCTTTAATCTCTACCCTTGGCGTATGTGCTGTAATACATTTTTTTTTCATTGTAATTAAAATTTCTCTTTTTTCATTTATTTGATATTTCTATTCTCGATCTATGCTTCTTTCTCGTTTCTTCTTTCTTTCTTAATACTAATTTATCTTGTCTCGTGTGTTATTTCTATATCTTGTACCTGATACTAACACATTTATTACTTGGGTGGTTACTATATGAAATTTTGAGTTTTCTATTTAAACAAAAATCAGTATCATTCATGTTTTTTCATATTTTTCTCTCATTTCAGACATCTTAGATTATAATACTCTTATATTATCAACTAATTCCACAGGAAATCCCGTGCACCCGTCAATCATGCGTCCTAAAGGTATTACTGCATTTACTTTCATTTTTTATTTATATTATTAAAAAAATTTATGTTTCCACAAATTTGTTCTCTATACAATTCCATATCTATTCATTCATCTGAACAATTGTTTGTCTTTATAACTTTACAACATTTATTTGGAAACCCTGATTTATTTATAAAATGAAACGTTAACCGTATCTCAAAAAATGCCGTTCGCAAAAAATTAGTTTGTGCGAGCCACACTCCTCGTTATTTTAATTTGAAAATACGTAAATTTCAAACAAGCTGTATAATGAATCCAAAAACATTTACCACCCAAAAAAAAAGCGAAACAGAAGGGACCCATAAAATCAGTACATTTACGTGGAATAGGTACCATGGGAAAATCAGTTAACACAAAATCTCGTTATTTCGTAAAACGCGTGGGGTCACTCCCTACATACATATACATTCGTTGACCGTTTTCAAACTGTCAAACGTATATACTCTGTACATATCCGCACTTTTTTACACTCGCGTTTCCCCTCGTGAACATTTAACAACGCTGTTTACTCGAGTACATCGTCGTTTCGGCGCTAACGCAAAAATCTCCATTCAATTGCAACTGGTAACAACAATAACAATAATGAAGGCGTGCGGAAGCGGGCGACACGAGAGAGAAATTAAAAAATCAAACCTGGAGTGTGCTCTTGGAGAAAAATATTATCGGCGTTAAACGAACGCTTTTCAAGCTATTTGTTTTTTCTATTAAAAGCGAACAAAAAAACCAGAATCCGTCGAAATCACTGGTAAACGTTAAAACCGTTTGACACTTGACGATCTACAACTGATTTTGGTTCGATTGATCAAAGGACGAGGTATTTCAGCGGTGCGCAAAGTTGAAACAGCATGCTCTGGCTCTAGTTTGCGAATTTAGAAAGACAAAAAAAAAGAGTAGACATAAAATTAACGTGTTATTTAAAATCAGTCGACGTGTTTTAACATTTTTTCTTTCAAAATAATTTTGCGAAGTATAAATGGCTAAAACTTCGCGATAACCTAATTTTGCATTATATCACAATGGCGAATTAAAATCCTACGCGAAAACGGTTCTTGTATACGTCACAAGGATTTTGCAAAATCTTACTGGTGAAAATGAAAAAAAAAATTGTCCCGTAAAAAAGTCATGCGTGTATTTTTGTTACCTCATTTCATTTTCCACTTTCTCTTTCTTACTCTCTCTTTCTACTCTATCTTACTCGTCCGCTGTCACCTCGTCACGAATTTACATTTTCGCGAGGCTCGCGCTAGCCGGGCCATCGGTAGGCGTAGGTCCTTACCAAGGATTAATCGTCCTCGTCCCGAGATGAAGCCAATTATACGTACCTATGAGAACTGCCTTAATAGCAAAATGGGTGATTCGTGGATCTGTCGCGCGACCCTCTTCGGAATTCTCTGCTCGGGATCCTCCCCACGGGGGTTCCGGGACTCTGAAAGAATCGTCCTTCGTTCTAAAGCCTCTCTCGTATCAGGACCAAAGCCAGGTCCGCCCAGGAACCTGACCATCACGGAGGTCACCAACGGATTCCTCATCACCTGGGAGCAACCGCTTGAACGAAGTCATTTGGTAGAGTTCTACACGATCCAGTACAAGACTGATGGAGACTGGAAGACGGTCAACAAGGGACAAATCCGACCCGAGGAAACCCGTTTCCTAAGTGAGTAATATGAGTCTTCATCAGCTGAACAATAATAATTATAATTGATAAACCATTAGAAAATATATTAACGAATTCGTATAATTGTAAAATAACATTTTTTGTTTTTCTTATCAACAGTGAAAAATGTCGTCGGTGGGAAAACCTATTACTTTCAAGTATTCGCTAATTCGTCGACGAATTATGGCGCCAGCGAGGTCGTCAAGTTTCTGGTTCCGGCACACGTCAAGCACAAGGCCATCACGGCCGGTATCGTGGGTGGTATACTCTTCTTCATCGTCGCCATCATCCTGAGCATATGCGCTGTCAAGATATGCAACAAGCGGAAGCGACGAAAACAAGAGAAAGGTACACCCCGTGGCGGAACGTCGTCTGCGTCTACTCATTTTTGACATCACAGCCTGCGTCTGTGCTCCGGGAACCGTTTCGTGTACTGAGATGACATTTTCTTAAATGATTTATGGTACTTTAAAAATCAAAGATATTCACTCTTATCTAATTCACAAAATAATATATAGATTTACTTCGGAGTTCACTTTTCCTTGCTATTAGTATTATTACTATGGTATATCATAGTGCCCAGGAGAAGGGTACCCAACCTTTTTAGAATCTTCGTCATTCTCAAGGTGTAACGGTACTGGCAACGCAGAGGCTGGGCGTGCACCTGAAAACCTGAACATATACCTATTTAACATAATTTTGTAACATTATAGAACTGCTTTCAGCGTATAACATGGTGGCCTGTCGGGTCACCGACTCACGGAATGGCGCCGGGCAGGGGCTCCAAGGAACAGTGCCTTTGAAAAAGTGAGTTTCCATATTCGAACCCATGTTTCACAGATATTAAGGATTCGAATTATTATTTGGATTCTGAAAAAAAAAATAATATACATATATGGGGAACATTTAGATATAACACGGGATTATTACATATTACGTAGAATATATTATGGGAGTTTGCACTCGCGTTTCCCATCACCGCTATTATATATTTCACCTATACTATACTATATTGTATAGTATATTAAATACTTCTTAGATATAATTACATCCCAATAGTATCACTGTTGACTATAATTAGTACCTATCATTAAAGAACATTCCCGCGTACCTTTTGGATACTTTCATATACAGTTTTAATTGTACTTAGAACATTGACCGTTCTATTAGTTAGCGATGATACTCGTGAGTGCAAATTCAAAATTTGAAAAAATAATATATATGAGGCCACTACTAGGATTAGCAGTCTAGTGATTAAGTCCCCGAGCAAATAGGTAAACCAAAGCACCGTCAACAATATTCACGGATCACTCGGTATATATTCAGTATGCATAAGTATATGAATATATTCGTTTGCTGCTATAGCGATATATATTAATATACCTATATGTATATCTGAAGTACGAGAAGACTCAGTGAGCTCAAACGAGGATAAAGAAAAATTTCATATGGATCCTGTATATGCATATATCATATATATATTATATATTATATCGATATATAGATATATATGAATATATGCGACTAGTACATCGGCCCTCACGAAAACCCTGGTCTTCTTGTCTACCATTGTAACACATAAGCTTTTAGATTCTTAGAGACCGGCAGACTTAACCGCAGCAGAGGTATTCTGGACGAGGTTGGAGTGCGACGCGTTCCACTCACCCTATATAATATTATAATATTATATCTCACTGTATATCTCTATATCTTATAACGACTACTTTTCTATATTTCTGTACACCCGGATCGTACGAGACCGGGGATCGATTGATGAAAGTATATTCTACCCGTCACCGATATACCGATATTATAATGATATAACGATCATAATATACATATACTATGAATATATATTATATCATATAATGTATATGGCAAATCACCCATGCCTAAAAATCACACGCACATCAGACACCGATTATAGTATATTAATATAAATCCTGTATATCTTTCCGTTTGTCTCTGTCTGTTTCTCTTCACTTTCTCTTTCTATCATTATCTTTATATATCTCTGATCGCGTGGCTACACAAATTATTATTTGATTCATATCGCGTCGTAATGGCATCCAAAAGTCCACAATACGACTGCAGTGATGCCTATTCTGGATTAACCTTTAGTTATTGTCTCGGATTCGCGTAATATCGTACGACAAGTACCAAGGTACTATTGTTGTTAATTACGAGCCCGTATCCTACGTTCGTAATGAGATCAATCGTTAATTGCGCACCACCACTTCCACCAGTACCACCATTACCACAACGACCAATTATTTTTGATGACCGTTCTCCATTTTGTTTTAGTGAAAAAAAAAGTGACAATCTCTATTATTAATAATAGAGATTATTCTTTTGTTATTTTTTTCCCCCCTATTTTTCGTCTCTCTGTGTAAATCTCTTATTGAGGTTCCGCTTGTACTATTTGTCCCCGGGGATTCCCCGAGCTACGGGACTCCGACAGGTATAAACTGTACAGCCACGGGGAATCCCCTGTCCCAAAGTATCCTTTTACAAGACGAAAATCCAATCCAACGTTATTTCCTACTCCTTCATGATTTTCCTTGGGGCGCACTCGATTGCTCCCGATTGTGTGTTGCGCGCGCGAAATCACTTTTGAAAATCATTCGCGTCATTGAATATCCAGAACGGGCTGGACGGTTCAGCCACTGCCGGAATACATAAATTAGTATATGGGTGGCCCCTATTTAGCCTTTGCAAACAAAGCTATAGGTTAAAAACAGTCTATAAGTATATTTACAAGGAAAACCAAAAAAAAAAAAACATGATAAAACAGTCTTGTGTAACAAAAGTTCTCTCTCTCGAGAGGCATATATATGCATTGAGTTGCAAGAAACAAAGACTAGAAATAGTATGTTTGTTAGATGCTTTTTCAACTTTGCTCAAAGATGAAAAAAAAAGAGAGGGAAGAGGGATTAAGAAACGACTTAGACTGAACTTAATAGAGGGGAGAAAAAAATCTTTAAATTAAAAAAATAACATGGTGACTTCTCGAATCAATGCTCGACACACAACGTGGTGTCTCTTGTCCTCTGTGTGTTCTGTAGGTCGACAAACTTAAACGCGTGCGGCGAGTCAGTGTCGACGCTGACCCGTTGCAGCCCGTTGAATCCGCAACCACAACCTCTTCATCAACCACTTCCTACGCAAGTAACCCCTGCCACTGCCATCTCGGAGCAGGTCCACGAGGCCCCCCCGAATCGTGACCATCACGCGCTCCATCTCGAAAACCGAGATTACGAGAGCGTATTTATCATAGAGAGGCGGAACAGTAAGCCTAACCTCCGCTAGCAACGTGAATACCCACGGGATTAATTATTGATAGCCATCATGAGTCCCAAGGTCAAAGTCGACCGACCGGGGGTCGATAAAGAAAATCGAAAGAACGCCCTTAAAGCGGTGGGACACATCACCCTCTCACCAACCACCATCACTACCAACAACTACTGCTACTACTGTTACTACTACTATTACTACTACTAGTACTACCTACTACTATTACAACCACTACGTACTACTACTCAACTACTTACTACTACTTACTACTACTACTACTACTACTATCTACTACTTAGGACGATTGTCATGACTGTAGATGAGATGAGCAATACAGGCAAACAGCTAGGACTCACTAGTAATTCCAGTCAGTACCCTTATCTGTTCGGCGGTCTAGGGAGTACATAGATATGAAGCCCGGTTAACGTTGGGCTTGTTTTATTTATTAATCGGTCAATTCGCGATTTAATATTTTTATTGTTATACTTGCCTTTTTAAGTCATACGTGCTCTGTCTTTCTATCTATTTCTCTATGGCTCTTTTCTCTTTCTATCTCTATCTCGCTATCTGCTCATTTTACAGTATGTTATTTATCTTTATCTTTTTTATTATTATAAATCCTCTTTTTATACTTTTTTTTTTAACTCTTATATATTCCATTGCTCATTGGGATCCTATTCACTTTTGCACTTGTTCGCTCACTTCATTGATCACCTCTATTAGTCATTTTGTTACTTGCACAGGCATTACCCTGCTCAGTGACGTTTTTTCATATAGAGCACCGTCCTTTTTTTATACTTTTGAATAAACTTTTCATTATCAATTGTCACGTGCTTCGAATAGTCATCAAGACTCGCTTTACGTATCATCCACTTTGATCATCTAGTATAACGTTTATAATCTTATAATCCTTTATTAAGGTACATAATTTCCTATTGGCATCCTTATCGGGATCTATAAACAGCCATAATCGATGAATCGCGAGAGTCCTTTGTCATACTTTTTTTATATTGCGTGGGGAATTTTTGAAAAAAAAAATGGGTCTATTATATTTCCGAACGGATGGATCCTTGTGAATCTTGCCGAAAAAATAGAAATTGTACATAACACGTACTTTAAAGGCTCGTTCCTTTTTATTCTTTTCACTGTCTCGATTCTAAACGAGCCATAATGCCATTTTAAAAAAACTATATAAAAATAACGTATCATATAAGGGACCCGGAAAATAGGTACTCCGATTTCTTAAACGATCTGAATATCCAGATACAAAATACCATTGTCCCCTCCTCCGCCCCATTTTATTCGTTCAATTTGCACGATATCGTCGTTGAATTACTTTTATCGAAATCTGATAATCAATAAGTTTTTAGTATCCAGATATTATCATCCAAGTAGATTCAGAGACATCAAAATGATTCAGTCCCATAACTGTCTGACTTACTTTCGTTCTCATTCTCAGACCATTACTTTTTTGATTCAATCTTCTACTATTCTTATTGTTCCCTATCTATGCTTGTAATCCATTCGCATCTCCTTCTACGTTCCTTTCACCCTTTCTTCAATCTCTTTGACACTTTCATTCTGCTTCTGCTATATATCTGCCATTTATATTTTGTTGTATTGTCTGACCCTTCAGTGGTAAAAGCTACTATAGAAAATTCTACAGTTTCCTTTCAAGATGACTTTTCGTTGAAATTGTTTTATCTCCCTTGCATTACCTTTATCGTCTCTCTACTTGTTTACTGCTTTCCTTTTACTTCCACTTACTCATCTGTACTTCTATCTTGTTTCTTTACTACGTTCTTGCCTTGAAAGACACGTCTCTTGCGGAATGGCCTTTATCGCCGATGACGACCAAGAGACGAGCTTGGAAATAGTTGAAGAAACTATTATTTAATAAAAATTACAATTCTTGCCAATCTTTTTCGCTGGTATAATTTTTTTTAATGATCCCTTATAACAAATCTTGGTCGTCATTGATTTCTTATGCTTTTATCAATGATTCGTTTATACGAATTTTAGACGAGTGGTTTTCGAATAATTTATTGCCATTCGTCCGACTCGTATGAATTATCGTTACCTACACTCGTGCCTCAACTTAGCGTCATGTTAATTAAAAAAAATTTTTCATAATTCACTATCCAATCTTTTTCTTCGACTGTCTTCTGCCTCTCTCTGTCAGTGACTCGCTGGAATTCACGTAAGACGCGCATCCGGGCCGTGAACCGTGCCGATGATCTATTTGCTCCCAACACCACCGCCTAGAAGTAACGTTCAATTATTTAGCGTTCATTATTATTCTTATTATTATCGTCATCATCACCACGATTGTTTTTGTGAATGTAATCGTTGTGTTACAACATTCTCTCTCCCCGATCTTTCCTTGCTGCCGGACCCGAAGGAGGAAAAAAGGTGACGAGTTTCGGAGCACCTAAATCCACGATTACTAAAACACTATTGAATCAAAATGAGACAAAGAAAAGTCGTATAAAATTGCAGAGAAAAAAATTTTAAAATCAGTATTGAGAAAAAAGAATGAAACAAAAAAAGAGATTGAGAAAAAATTATATTTGAATTGAGAATCTACTCACTGCCCGATACCACCACCACCACAGCCCTCACGACCTTTCACCTATCACTGTCCAGTTGGCCACTGAATTTCCCCCACGTCACTCTGACCCTTGAAGAGAAAAAAAAAAATGAAAATTATCACTTTCGCACCGGAATGCGCATGGGCATGCCATATATCCCTGCCTGCATCCAAAGTTACTTTCAGTAACTCTCGTTGACATATGATTTTTTTCGTTACGTTGTCTGTGCTGTTTTGTCATTGTTGCACGTTGCTGTTTTTCTGGTCGACGTTGCAGGAGGTCGTTACCATAAATTGTCTGATAAAAGACAATGTTTCAGACAGAGAGTTTGTCATTGCTTTAGGATTTCAGGAAGTCAGCATGTATTCTTTTTTTTCCGATTGGTGCTGCCTGATTGAATTAGGGCTTGAGAGAGACAAGGAAAGCGAAGTTATTACCTCCTGCAACGCTCGTACCGTTGCTGTTGCCAATCGCCATTACCACATCTAACATCGCTTGTATCTACCGTAGACCTAGAAAAAGCCGAGTACCAGGTCTAAGTCTACTTCGTGAGATCCTAAGTCCTGACACTCCGGACTCCTCCCGTGGACGGCCGCTGGGTAAAATCTCCCGGGCGGCCGACGGCCGCTTCGTCATAGCGGATTCGGTGATCAGCTCGGCAGACAACAGCATCCTTGACGCCTCGAGCAGCGACGACGGCGGCTTCCTGCCGAAGACGAGACTCAAGTCATCCTGGCGTAGACCGTTGGTGGGCAACAGTCAACTCAGCCTACGCTCCGACGGTAGTGGAGTCTCTGTGGGTCTGCCAGGAGGACAGTTGGCAGGCGTCGTGGCAGCTGTGACGAGACCCAGACCTGGTGCAATATGTACCATATCCTCCCCAAGGTTTTTGGCCAGTTCACCAGCCGGTCCTCACGTACCTTGGTCGCCCATGTACTTCAGTGATCTCAGCTCAGTCAGACAACCTTCATCCGGAGGAGAAAGATCCTTTCCGACGCCACCAGGATACCTTCAACTAAAATCCGTTCACCAACGTTACAGTCAGGAATTACCGTCCTTACGTGCTATACACGCAGAGTCCAGGAGGTTCATTCCGGTTCAACCCTTAGCGACCTCGTCGCCGCCACAATCAGCAGGTAGACCCAGGGCGCGGTTACCACCAAGACACGCAAGGCACGCCAGGTCGGCACCTGAGCTGGCAGCATCGCCAGACCTGGAGACATCGCCGGAAAGCAGGTCTAGTAGCTCCGGTTTTGGTAGTAAAAATACGTCCCAACAAAATCAAAGCTCCAGGTCAGGATCCACTGTTGCCGAATGGCGACCACCGCCCTACAGGCCACCGCCGCCGCCTTTGATCGGCCGATGGCTTGAACTTCAGGAAGGCAAAGTGACCCAGACTGCAGTCGACGCTGGAAGTGTCGACGGTCACTACGAATTCGATCCAGTTTCCTGTACGCCGACGCCGACCTCGGCTTCCACACCTACCAGAGAAGAACGACCACCGACTCATCAGATGCATACGATACACGGGCCACATCTTCATCAAGTACACACTGTTCATCATCAGGCACCCAGGTACACTAGGGATAACATAGAGGCCAGGGTGCAAGCGATGAAGGCGGAATTCCATCAGTTTCGCCAACGACAAGCTAGAAGACGACAAAGTGCTCATCTCGAGAGTGCTTGCTAATAATCACACAAAGTACATCACAGTATGAAACAACAGAGATAAACGTGATCGAATTTCAAGTACCAGTAACCGACCAGAACATTATATATATACTATTGACATACGTCAAAACGACCATGAAGAGCAAATAGCGAGATCTCATAAATCACCGTGCTTCATCCTATCCGGTTACCGTAGACCTTATTGAGTTCTCGTCTACGAAACGAAGAGTGAAGAATGAAAATGAAGAGAGAAGAAAAACATTAAGGGACCGCTAATTTTAATGATTAATCGATTGGGTGAAAGGTCAGAGTTCACTCTCGAGTAAAAGAAGTGAGTGGCCGAGGTGTTCCCGTAGGCTCAACAGGATCATCTCGGTCCCAAGGCATAATACTCCAAAGAAACTGTACTACGTGCTGTATACCTTCTAACAAGAATTAACATTAACGTAATCCTAAGGTAATTGATAATTAACAGAGAATTAAAAGTGAACGAAAAAAATGAAATATATATAAACGAACGAGGGGGGGGG
>NW_014333409.1:397986-410761 GCF_000341935.2 Cephus cinctus
GGGGGGGGGGGGTAATGACGAACGATGAATTAGATCGATGAGTAAAACCATAAACGATGCGAATGAAGAGAAACGGAGACGTAATTAATTTTAAAAAAATATATGAGCAATGGACTCGAAACGTGATATTAGGCCGAAGCTTGCCTCGAGATTGCTTAAGGACTCACTCGTACTGCACTGCCTGTTTAGGGTTTCGCTAGCGACCCAACATATTATCGGCACAATAATTTTTCCTAAGCAACGTAAACGAGAATAAAGTATAAAAAGTAATATTCTTCGAAATAGCGTGCCGATTTTTCGTAACGCGCACCTCTCCTCGGCCGCTGGTTGGTAGGTCGTTGGGATTTGAGCCCTAGTGCGCATGCGCGGAACTAGAACAAAGAACATTCCATTCAATTCGCTCTTTATTTCGATGCGTAGCGTTTGTGCGTCGAAAAATCGGCACACGCGCGATCGTCTGTATCCGTGCGCGGTACACGATCGGTACATATGTATAACACACACACTACACACTACACACATGGTATACACTACATAAATTACACACACTACACACACACAAAGAAACGCGCGCGCTCCCGCGCGCACAAAGTCACACATATGTACACAAACGTTCTCTGAGAAAAACCCACCTAATTATCACCAAACGCATTGTATCAAATCATCACGGTAACAGGTATCGGAGCCCTGCAGCTCAAGTTTTTGGGAAAAAGGACGTATTTTATGTATAGGGTGTGAATGCGCGTTATTCTTCAAGTTGTACTTTCTTTCGGGGAATTTTTTTTCTTTTGGAGTAAATCGCCTTCTTAAAACGCGTTTTTTTTTTCTTATTATATATGGATTCTCAAAAGTTTGATGATCTACGTGATCGCCGGACTCCGCCCGTTACCGTTGAACATTTTACTTTTTTTATAGTACAAACACTTATTTCTATATATATATAAATATATAAATATATATATAAATATACTTATTATAAATATTAGCAGGGGCTCTACTCACGATTCAACTATACTTACGACGATACTATATACAAGGGAATATCGAAATTTGTATAAATGACAGTGAGCGAAAGATGAAGCGAGAAAATATGAGAAAATAATGGATATTAAGGACGTTCTATTTACAGATTAATCAACTGAGATCCTGAAATGATGGGTTAAATATAATAATGGTAATTTACATTATTAGGTATTCTGTAAAATCGGATTCCGAATTTTAATGAACTTCTAAGTGATTTGGAACAAGAATTTATTTAATTTTATCATATTGATAAATTTTATTCAAACTTCGATTTGTAAAATATAATATTTTTGTGATTTCTAAAAAGCTTATAATTTATACTATCATTATTTTGCTTTTTATAAACCTATCAAGGATTTCCAGATAAAAAAGTAAATACTTCCTGTCTTGTATAACTTGGAATCCAAAGACCCCGTGCTAAACATTGCATTTTCTAAATCGCTTTTTTATTTCATTTATTCGATAACTAATCTTGAAGTCGCATGGAAATATTCTTCGAACGTGCAATAATAATATACCATAAATTGGTAACGCTATAAAGAAATTATAAAACTGGTAGAACGTCCTTAATTATCAGCACCTGTTGATTAACCATGTATAAATGTGCAGCGGCGCCTGTGGACGAGTGAACGCAGTGTTAAATTTGCATAGAAAAGAAATTTAACGAAAGCGAAAGAAATACTAATGAATGCGAGAGATCGTGAGAAAGTAATTAAGCAGAGTGTGTTCTTAGTGAGTGTCAAACGTAAAGACAATTAAAATTCCGTTGACGAGAGTTTAGCAAAGTGATACGATTTCAGCGCTGATTCTATAAGAGGTTCGAGAGATAGAGAGAGAGAGTGAGAAAGAGAGAGAGAGGCGACGGGGGTATATATATACACACACGACACAAAACCAACAAGAACAAAAAAAAAGAAGAGTACCAATATTCTAAAGTAATTCTAATAATTGAATTAATAATTTGATAATTAATTGATATTGTAAATCGTAACGATGTAGCCTGTAGTGTATTAATCAACGAGACGACGAAGTGGCACGTGGTTGGAGGATATGTTTTTAATATGAAGGCACGATCGTAGAGTCGGCCAATTGCTGTTGTATCATACTAATTACTAAAGTATAGTTATCGATAATATATTGGGTGTTTCCACAAATGGTGGGACGTCGTCGCGACGCTCTCGCGTCACCGCCTGATCGCGTCTGTCGCCCTTATTAATGCCAATATCGATTTTCAGTACGCGCTAATCTATTACACAGTGGACATTGAGAATCTCCACTTGAGTTGCAAATTTTTTCCGCGAGATGGCGATGGCGCGCCAGCGCCGTGCCGGCGTGACTCGTCGACAGGAAAAACGGAAAAAGAAGCGAAAGGAAGGAAAACTAATGCTAATTATTAAACGGAACGAAGGAAGACAGACGAAACAACGATCGACCGCCTCCGTCGATTGTCGTTTCGCGCGTCATAATTAATACCTACGATTCCAAGATGTCCTTAGTCCTTCTAATTATCCCTTAAATCCTAATTTCTCCTCCTAAACTCACCGTCATTAGGTAACGAGACGAAGAAGACGAAAAAAACCACGGTAGGCGTATAAGTAACGTGTAGATATATCATAGCTAGATACAACGATCTCAAGAGGACACGCACGAGTGGATCGCTAAACATTATGGTCACCGTATATAAATATATATACATATATACATATATATATATATATTGTATATGAAAATCGTATGAACCCGCATGCGCAATTCACGTATCGCGTGCTCGTACGAAAGACACATGACACACACGAGAGTACGGCTATGGTTGAATCGTGAATCGGTTGTAAGCGATTAATCCATATACCATTGCGTTTCCTTTTTTATTTTACACTCACATTACCATTACCATTGTCACCATTATCACCATTGTCACCTGCAATTATTATATTCCCTGTATCTAAAACCACCGATTTACTTATTAATTTCAAGGACAGTCGTGACATTACTTTTCTGGATCATTGTGAGTGATAAAATATGAGGATGATCCCAATGCAATGGATCAGTGTCACGATCGCTCTTATCACTGAAAGGGAAGGTATTATAAGAAGAAGAAAAAAAACGACACTCAGTTTTATGTAATATATTTTTGCCCTTTTTTTTCGTGAATCTTAATTTCGATGTTGCGTAGTATTCTCTTTTTGAATTTCGTTTTTTTTTTTTATATATATATACTTCCGTACCTGAAAGCCATTTGCCTCGCGGTTTTTATCCCGCACGCCATTTCCGCGTTAATACTTTCTTTCAAACGCGACATTTTAATTGGGTCGAGCATAGTTTGCTTTTAAACTGAAAATATATTTTTCCTATTTTGAAAAAAAAAATTTTTTTCGTCAACTCTTTTCTGCGCTCCTTATACTGCTACCTAACGTAAACGGCCACGCGGTTTTTTTAGATAACAAAAAAAAGCCTCGCTCTAATATCTTATGGCTGTCGGGTACAGGACGCTTCACGTTGTACTTGGCGATTTTTCATTTTTCGACATTTCTCGCGCGTCTATTCCATTCATCAGCCTTATATAATTTTTTCGTTTTGTTTTCCCAGCCAGACTAGTCTGTCATTTTTTCCCCTTAAGGGTATTTATTTACGTTCATTATCGACGAAATTTTAACCCTCATTTTTTTTCGTTTGGCATTCTCGATCCTCGGCATCCCTACGCAATCTGTGTACGCGTATCGTGTATGTAACATACGTTAAATGTGCCCTAATATTCTGTAATGCGAAGGGAGACCGAGAAATTAAATACGCGAGATGCGAATGTGCATACTGTCATAATTACATTATTACTTTGTTGTCCAATGATATAAATTTTTTTTATAAAGGACGGAAATGTATTTTATTATCAGTTTTGAAAAAATCGGCTGAGACGGAGAGACGCGCTCGAAAGAATCGTCGTCAAGGCGCATGCGTAGCGACGATTTAGTGTAGTCAATTACCTTTTACTATTATAATTACGATTACGCATTGTAATTATGTAATACGTTTACGGCACTCACTGTAAAAATTCGATGTCGACAGCAAGAATCGTCTCTGTCGATATTTCCCAGTACAAGTTTTCCTTTGACATTAATGTACCTACTGATTGATATTAATTATTTTTATGAACTATTTTATTGATTGATTATTATTTTTTTTTTGTTTATATATCATCTGTAATTATTATTGTACGTTCTTCGTCGTCTACGTCCTCCCTAAATTACATGATCTCGTCCCCTCGACCCATCAGGCCTATCATTTCATTTTTTTGCAATAATCAAATTTTTTTGGTTTATTCCTTTTTTATATTTTTTATACCCCTTTTTCATCCTTCCCTCGTCCGTCAAATTCATTCGTCACTGCATCCTCATTTTTACCGTTTTACTTTCATTCTTTATACCCCTGTTCACGTCTATTCTCTTTATTGTCCCTCGCAACTCCTCATTCGAGAACTCCAAGAAAAAAAAAAAAAGAGAAAAAATTGAAAACATACAACTTAGGACAAAATTGTAGACAATTTATTATTAAATAAAACGAAGAATAAAATGATATTTCAAAGGATACGAATTATTGACCACGTTTCAGATGAAATAAAATATGTTGTCCACAGTCATCCAATCGTTTTACGTATTTCTCACTGCGTTTACACTACTAACAAGGTAAGTCCGTTATATCTACGTATCGCAGGCGGCGTTCCCATGCAGCGGCAAAATCCCACATTGTCAACCGACCTCTCGACAAAGTCTAGCGTAATCTCGGCGATGCATTAATAATTCACCAGCCTCCTCCCTTTTCCCTCAAACGCGAGAATTCCTAAGCGTCGGCGCTCGCAGCGGCGCCGCGAGAATTCCCCAGAATCGAGGGAACGGCGCGTGCCGACACTGATTAATCCGAATTAATCTAAATTGACGTAATTCCCATGATTTCGCCGTGTTTGCGCATAGTCGCACAGAGACCGAACTGGAGCGACACGAATAGGTATCCTGCACGAGTATTCGGCGCAAGGTCTCGTGAGGTGTCACGTTTCCACGAGTGAATCATACTGGTTTTCATTGGATTTTCCCAAGTTCTGTCCCACGTGATTAGACGAGATTTGCCATGATACAAAAAAAAACAATACGATTGCACCAGTCGTTAAGAGTCTTGAATTATTACGTACTCAAATTTTATGGTAAATAGGAATACTCTTCCTATACGGATACGGAATACTACCGGAAACAGGTGCACGACTATGAGACGATTCGACGTCGCCTATGAAACAATGCCCCGGGAGATCATTATGCATGGATTATTTCCAGTGTCCCGAGCACGTCCAATCCTAGATCATGCGAATGGATCCATTATCTCAACAGCGTGACAAGGCTGTGGGCAGTCTGATAATGCGGCAAGGGACGGATGTGACGTAATCTGAGGTCACCCACGCAAATGACACACTCAGCACTGGGCTTGGACTCTGTTTCGTCTCCTCGAAGAATTCGATCATCTCCAAATACATTTTTATTGCTTTCTTGATACATCGATTGGAAAATCATAGAACCACGTGGTACCAGGGAGGCTGGTACCAGGCTAATCGGTACCATTTACAAAGGTACTGGTACCGTGTGGAACCAATGATGCCGTAACTGGTCCCTTCGTAGAATCGGCGCGAAACCCAATAGCAGTCGCGCTCTGAATACCAACGTAAATACCAAGTCAACCGGAAGACGCGTACGACTTCGTTAATAACCGCGTAAGACGTAATTACTCGCGTGGGTGAGTAAATAAAGAGAATGACGAAAAAAGAAAAAAAAGAGTGTCAGGACCATAGAGGAGCTACGTCTTTCGCAGAGTAACTGGTCTCCGGTTACATGTGATGGTTAATGGAAAATATCTGTATGCTTTTTTTCTTCAGGCTGAGAAATTCTAGAACATCGTCTCCGATTGCTGATAAAAGCCGATCTTCCGTGTCAGGGCTATCGGTCGGTAAAACAGAGCAAAAATGCTGTGTCGGTAAATCGATCTCGTGAGAACTTATTGATCTTATGGAAAATTATTTTCGTCATAATTTTTTGTCTGGTACATAGGTAAGTTAACCCTTTCTTGTACACAGTGTCCTCGTGGGTGTGACGTGCTTGCAACAATGGCGGACAGGCCCCGTATGACGTTGAATTAAACCCCCACTATACGACTCTTCTACTCGTATCCGCTTAGTCGGAGCCACAATTACCTACTCGATTATTTTTCCTCCACTTCTCGACTGCTCGGGGAGCAACGTGGTGATCTGGAACGTCGTCTCCTGGACAAAAGTTATAGCCTTTGCCCAGTAGTGGTCCTCATGTTCATACGTCATCCCATCCTCGGTGGTCCGTCTCTCGTATAACACTGATCCTCGTCTCCTTGGTTAATACAGATCTACATAATTGTCTACAGTGCGTTTCACTCGCACTGTACGTTTCTTGTTCCATCCTTTATTTCCCGTACACCCTTTACTCGCTCACTCTCTCTCCCACTCTCTGTCAATCTTTCATCCCCTCTCTCTTCGAGGGGCGGCAATTTGAAAAAGTATCTGTGATTGAAACTCCATTACAGTCGCACTGCCACCGGTGACCACTAGTATGCGCTTTGACTTGGCAGCGCGATGAAGTCGCGAACGGTGTAAACAGAAAGTTTTTTTGGAAATAATTTTTTGGACTGTTTTTCTTTTTCGATCCCAAAATTATCAAGTGCGCGTTATATCGATCGGTGATACGAGATGACTGATCTTGCGCAGTCTGTGTGGTACTTGTGATCTTGGTTCGATTCAGTTACGGAAATTAAGTGGACAAGGATTTTATTTTTCGAAAATAAAAATGAGACACAGGATGAGCTATTCGGTGGTTAAAAGAACTTTTGGGATCCTGGTGATCCTTTGTTGCTGTGAGGGTGAGATTAAATTTTTTTTTATAATTCTTATTTTCATTGGTCCCAATTCGAATGTTCTCTATGACCATTGTTTTTTTCGCGATTTTCCTAATTCGTAGGACTCGGATATGGACTTCTCTTGGAAGAAGAAAAGAAAACGACTAATTCAACTACCGAGGTCGGCAAGCACGTCGTGTTGAACTGTGACCTCGACTTTCCACATGACATACCGATACCTTATATACTTCATTGGAATCGAGATGTAAGTCCCGAATATAACTAGAAGTCACCTACCTAGGGAATTCATTGTTGAAAATTATCACCAGGTACACTTTGATTACGTGAGTGACGTGATATGTTAAATTGCCTGGGCAAAATGCGTGATTGATTCGAACGAATTATTAATAGGGACAATTCCGAATGCGAGATAACGCGCATAGTAATCACTCGAACGACAAGTCATTCGACGAACGATGACTGATTGACGATTAAAGCGTATTAAAGACTAAATGCCATCCTGAGCCTGATCAGCATTTTCGATTCGTACGATTCGTCTGTAGAAACTTTCATAATGAACTTTTTATCAGCTGAGGAATTAACGGTGATCCTTACGTCATATCTATTTAAATAAGGAATGATTTTGACGACCTCTCCTTCTTTCCAGTTCCGTTAGAATCATTTGTACATACTATTCTAAAGGGCGGAAATAAAATACCAACTCGTAGCTCTCTTACTGTCTGATCAAATGAAGTGGAAATTAACTTGATTGGGCCCTGATGCGTATGCAAATCGGGTACACTCTGTGCCAGTAATTGGAGTACAGGACACAAGGCTGCATTATATTTAGTTATAGTGAGTCTGCGACATGAGGGGTTCTGCCAGTAGGTCACTGCTATCGCATTGTCATACGATTAGAGACGATTAGTACAATTTTCGTCAGCCATGTTTTGACGGGCTATAGGATTCCCAGTAAATAATCTAATTCGGTTTATTATTATGGATCAAATTGTCGATTGGAGATAAAACACAACGTAAAAAAAAAAATATAATCAGTCGATTCGACTTTTTAAAGAATTTTGAAAAAAAAGTAGCGGCTTCAAATTCGTCCAGTTTCAGGACATTACAGATGTAAAATCAGTGAGCACCCCCATGAATAGGGTCGGTTCGGACGTTCGGTAGAAATTTCGTCGACAGCGACACTTATTAATTGACTGGAAGGGGACTAAGTTTCATCAGGCTCGGTTAAATCCTATTAAGACGGGCCTTAACTCAATCAAGTCCATGTGAAATTCTACCATGACAAATTTCCTCTTTATCACTAATAACAATGAACCCTGGATCCGGGCATTTTTTTAAATGTTTTTATAGCCAGTATGACTCGTCGATCTGTGCAAGTATTTTTTTGGGATTGATCGACGTTACTGTTGTCCCTGTGTTATATTTCAGGGCCGTACAATTTTCTCCTGGTACGACGGCGTGTTTTCCTCTGCTGACGATTATTCAGGAAGGATTCATCTACTGACTGACGGCGGCGGTCAAAGTTATGGTCAGGGCAGTATCAATCTGACTAATATCCGAGAGAGTGATGAGGGTTGGTACGAGTGTCGTGTAATATTTCCAAATAGAACGCCAAGTTCTAGGAACAATGGAACTTGGTCCCATCTGACGGTAGACGGTAAGCATCGATGTACATATCAAAAATTTGTCTTCTGCGTAGAAAATATTAATGGTGTAAAAGGAATTAACCAGCTGACTCGTCTGGGACGTGAGATAAATTTATTTGAATTAACCGCCAGAGTCATTTAATTACTTTGGTTTATCTTTCTCTTTTATGTTATAATTGCCGCATGGTTCTAGAAGGATTGAACAATTTTTTCTTCGACTAATTCAATTTTCCCCTGGAAATTTAATGGCATTTATTGGAAAGGACAAGATCGAAGGATACTGGAACTTAATGGAATGGAAGCTGAATGGAAGTAACACACCCGTTCCTGTCGATCAGAAGTTCGGACAATGACAGCTTCGAGCTCGCTTCCGTTTTCATCTAACAGCATCCGGTACTCCCGACGGTGTCTGGTAAAAAGTGGATAGAAATGATGACATCTCGGGATTTACGTGTTATAGATGTTTCTCTTTAGTCTTTGCACTTTTTGTTTCTTTTTTTTTGGGTGGGAATTTTGTATATAACAATTGCAAGCGCCGCTTACTAACCGGAACTTGGACAGACTCGTTAAATCGTTCAACCCAGGTGCGTCGGCGCCGTTTGTTCCAGGAGGCAATCTTCTTGCGGTACCACCGGTCAACAAAACAGCAATGGAGGGTGAACCGGTACAATTTGAATGCATCACGAAAAATCCGTACAGCATCGTCACCTGGCTGCGCGACGGGTTGGACGTCTCTGACTTAAAGGTAAGCGAGACGAAGGTCGCCATTGGCTGAACTGAACTTCCGGTATCTTCGTTAGGATCTCAGAGACAGAATTTCCGTCGGTGACGATGGGAGTTTGACGATAACATCAGCTGCGATGGGCGACCTTGGAGAGTACACGTGTATGGTCAGCAACGAAAATGGCGAACGACAAAACGCTTCAGCATTTCTGAACGTTCAGTGTGAGTCCCAAAAATGAAAAAAAAAAAAATGAAAAAAACAGGTCATTTCATATTTTATTTTTTATAATTGTCTAAAAAAATTTTCTTTCTTCCAGACAAGGCCAAGGTCATCTACGCTCCGAAGGAGGTCTACCTTCCGTATGGAAGGTCTGCATTGTTAGACTGTCACTTCCGGGCCAATCCACCCTTGACTAATCTAAGATGGGAGAAAGATGGCTTCCTCTTCGATCCTTACAACGTTCCCGGTGTCTTCTATAGGCGCAACGGGTCTCTGTACTTCAGCAAGGTCGATGAGACCCATTCTGGAAGCTATAGCTGCACTCCGTACAATATCTTGGGGACCCAAGGGCCCAGTCCCTCCATAGCAGTGGTGAGTGTCATCGTCAGATGAAAGTCATAAAAGGGCTGCGGGTTACTTGAATGAGGTATCCACCGTGTCAAAGGGTTATTTATGCCGTCTCGAAAGCACCGTTCAGACAGGATATGTCACTGGGACATTTGAGACCATTGACCATTGACCAGTTAACGTCGGCCATTATGTCTTTTATTCTTCAGTTATGATCTTGTACGCTACGGCGGTTCCTGGACCTAATGGGACATTCGTGCCTTCACCTTAGCAGATTATACGTACGAGAATAATTTATCTGGCATTCGTACTCTTCCCTTTCTAGATCGTTCAGAAGCCACCAGTCTTCACGGTGACACCTCAGCAATTGTATATGAGGAAGCTGGGCGAGACCTTAGAAATCCCATGTGACGCCAAGGACGGCGATCAGTCCCACAGACCCACCATCACGTGGTACAAGGTAACTGGGTGGTCTTTTTTTTTTATTACATTAAACATACTCTAATGGTCGCTTCCGGTTGGCGCGAGGAAGAATAATCCAGAAAGCGTGAGATTCCTCGTGCTCTCGTGACTGGCTCCTTTTTCATTATTGAATGACTGGCCCGCAGCCTTGTCAGGCTATTCCTTTACTCGATTAGAAACACGGCTTTACCCACGCAACGATTCGCCATGCAGCTTTAGATGCGTTTATAATCGTTAAGACATCTTGGAGTTCACTTCTAATGGTAGAGGGTCAGCGCATGTCTTCGTGCTTCAGAAAGTTTTTTTTTTTTTTTAAATTAATCAGGTCACTTATTTTCAATTTGCTTTTTTCTACTTTTATTTTCCATGAGTATTGGGTCTAAGCATTTATTGTAATTGTTTTTGGTGACATGATTATTTTCTGAAATCATACCAATTAGTTGTGGATTATTGTACTTTTTTAATGTGTATTTCTGCAGAAGGACGGACAGCCACTTCCGCCTAATCGCACTGCTATAAGTGGTGGTAATCTGACCATTGAAAGAATCCAGGAACAGGATAGGGGTATTTATCAGTGCAGTGCCAGTAACGAAGCTGCAACCGTTGTGGCTGATGCTGAACTGATGGTTCTTAATGCACCACCCAGAGCACCTTATAATCTTAATGCTAACAGTACCAAGAATACTGTTACCTTGACCTGGATGCCAGGATACGTCAGGCCCAAAATGGAGTACTCTGTTTGGTACCAAGCTAATTTTATTATACTTGTATTTATTTAACGATGGAGGATTTTTTTATTAATAACGTCTATATATATATATATATATATATATATATATATATATATATATATATATATATATATATATATATATATATATATATATATAGGTATAGACCCACTGATACCTCTGAATGGAGAACCATGAAAATCCTGTCGCGCAAAATTACTGAGGCCACAATCAACAATTTGACGCCTGGAAGAGAGTACGAGTTCATGATACTGAGTCAGGATAAAAATGGCGATGGAATGTTCAGTAAATCATTGAGGATATTTACTAAACCAAGTAGGAATTGATCAACGATAAAATTTTTATTAACTATTACTTTGCTATTTTATATTATTAATTCTGTATTGAAACTTCAGGCGATATAGATCAAAATTCAGCATCGGAATTTCGCAGTCCAAAAGGTACAGAGAATTGAAATTAATCGAAAGATTTATTAAAAATTGAATTTTATTATTTTATACAATCTTTATCATCTATAGCATCTGAATCGATGGGACACCCGCAAAACGTAAGAGTACAAACCACTGTGGAGGGATACCTGGTCACGTGGGATCCACCATCATATGGAAGCGAATCTGTCAGAGTTTACATAGTGAGATGGTTCCGTGGTCCGGCAGAGCATTTATATGGCAGAGCAGAAACGACAGACACGTATTATCTTGGTAATTAATTTATTTGTGCTTTTTAATGATATAAATAATTAAAAAATTCACAAAAGATTAAATCATTCTTCACAGTGAAAAGTCTCGAGGAAGAGAGTTACTACATTTTTGAAGTGGTGGCCATGTCATTTTCCGACGACGAAGCAACCAGTGAACGCGTCACTCTGGAAGTTCCAGCATATCGAAAAAATCGCGCCATCTCTATGGGAATTATCGCTGGAATTGGATTTCTGGCCGCTGCGTTAGCTGCAATCTGGTGGGCGCGAAAAAGATTTTGTCATTCGCCATCCGGGGAGAAATAGTCATATTAATCTTCTTAATGAAATAAACATAGAATGATAGTTATTTTTTTGGAAGGATATTTTTATATCCAACCTGGGGTCTATATTATTATAATTTTCTATTAGATGCGATATAACAGAGACTAGCCTACTTTATTTCACTGTTAAACTGTGTTAGCTTATTTTATTTAAGAGACACTATCGTTCATCTCAATCATAATCATTTATATTATTAAAGTCGCGTCACTTTATGGTTTACATATATGTTAAGTTCGTTCAACTACTGTAGGATGGTTGCGAGAATTGATACAGAAAATGTTGTCTGTTTCTTTTTTTTTTAAAGAGAATTTCAAATGCTTTCTAAATTTAAGATAGTCATGAACGTAGTTGATTGAACAAATTATCTGTTTACTTGGGTTTTTCATATAGCGTGGCGATTCCTTTTTCTATTGTAAATAAATTATAAGTAGGCGTATATGATTTCATAATAGATTTTATTAAGTGGGTCATGAACTTTCTTCTTCAATTGGATGACGGAATCTCATACGGTAGTAAAACTAAGTATTACTGTCAGGGATGAGTAAGGATATTGCCAGTGGGCCGATTTTCTTGAAACCAATCTTATCTCTTTCCTTATTTCTTCTCTACTTTTATACCCCTATTTCTTACTTTTCTACTTTTTAACTTCTTTATTTCTATCTTC
>NW_014333410.1:0-4017 GCF_000341935.2 Cephus cinctus
GTGGTGGGGGTTTGTTATGACTCCCATAAGTGGTGTGTATCTACTAACGCCGGAAAAGATAGAAAAGCCAAACAGATATTCAATTAAAACAACCAGGCAGACTCAACGGGGAAACGGCCACGCCGGAGACGCCGGGGCCCTAGGTGTTTCCACGTGGTCGAGAAGATAATCGGTAACTTAGAAATTATTCGACAATTCCAAAGCACTAAATTACAGCAAAGCGCAAGCAATTACAATACATTCGATATAAAAGATACTCTACGATAATAAAAGAAAAGCTAAATAAGATAACGGTATCCGGCACTATCGTCCTTTTACTTAGAGGGACTGGAACGACATTCAGTCCCGGTAAGCGAGAAAATTTGCCGTCGAGACAAAGAGCCTAGACGGGATTACTGCCGATAAATTGACAAAATCTCCAAAATAAAGGTAACGAAAGGTTCTCACCAAATAGATAAGATATGAGATCCAGAAAAGAAGGCAAGGCCTCAATAGAATATGTTTCCTTCAATACTTCCTTTCTTCAATATTATATATTCTCTACGACAGCGATGTCGGGAAAAGTAAGCCCAGAGACTTCCTTCAATTTCGGCGCAAGATAAATCGGATATCGGTGAGTTTCGTAATCGGCTTCCCATGTTCACTTTAACGACTTTTGCAATTAACCACAGGCTAAGACGCTCCAAACGTAAGTGAACGAGCCGGAATTCGTCGCTAGAGGAAGAGCCCTAGGGGCCCCCGTCCATAAATTAATAATTCCTAAATTGCACGGTAGAGCGATAGCAAAATATAATAATACAAAATAGGTAAATCTAACGCTTGACGGTAGCCAGAGACAAGGCATTAGGCGGCTCGAGTCCGAAGATAGGCGGAGAGGGCCGAGCTGAGCGCGGGAGTCCTTAGTGCGGCCAATCGTGAGTCCTCGGTGCGAGCAGCAGGATCCAGCGAAGAGTGGGCCCTGGTTTCTTCTCCGGGGGCCACTAATAAAAGGAGCGCTAGGGAACGTTCTGCGACTGGGCGGTACGGTAGACGATTATCCTTTCCTCCTATCGGCAGCACGAGTGACGAAGCCCCTTTTTGGCGGCCGGCAGAAGTATTAGAGGAATCCCACCCCGGGTCTCCCTGGCTCCACGGAAGTCCTCCGGAATGAACAGCAATTTGGTCCAGCTTTTGTCGATAGCTCGGCCGGTAGCTCAGGAACTCTCGTTGGCGGTCAGCTTCGTGCTCGTGATGTAGACGTAGATTTGCTCAGGACGGTAAAGAAGGTAGGCGAGTGCGAATAGAAAAGCCCAAAAATACAAGTAAGAAAAGAAAAAGCAGAAAGACGGAACAGAAATGAGCAGAAAAGACAATAGGCGGAAACAGAGTGCATAAACGATAAGCGAGACAAGCAAAGTCGTCTTTGGAATGTCGGGTGACTGCCATTTGAAGGATCGTTGCAGGTGGATTGTGTCTTTTCCCTACTCCTAGAAATCTTTGTGACTGAATTTCCGAAATTCACATCACAACATATACTTTCTTATCCAAGGGACAATCGTCTGGTGCATCGTTGATGAATTTATCGATTTCACATGTAGAAAAAACTTGAGCCTTTTTACACTTAAATCCTACATTTTGTTTTCTAATGTATGCCTTTAATTTTTCATGTGTTAATATCAATATATTTTTCTACTTGTATCATTCGTTTGAACATGAAATATTTCGACCATAAAGTCGTCAACACCACTGATTTTGATATTTCTTAGAAATAAGCTAGCAGCTCTGGTTCTTTGAAGGAATTTGTTTTTCGTTTTTGCATTCATATAGTAAACTTTTCGAAAGTTTTAGTATACAATTTTGTGGATTTATTCGCACTGCATTTTCTGCGGCTTCAAGTATATCCGGAGGTATGTAATTGTTACGTCCTCGTGGAAAATGAGATTCTACGTACGTGGTCTATAAGTCAAGTATCAGAAGACTAAACAGTAGGGTCTGGTTTTTATCACATAGCGACCCTAGGAAATGGTTATCTAGCATATGGGTTCTAGGTCTACGGACAATGAAGTGAACCTAACGGAAAATGTTTATAGAATGTATTTAGTCTATGGTCTTCACCTTTATTGACGTTATTTGTGCGATACATATGCGGACGTTCCCGACTTTATGACTCTATGACCCTTTCTAGAAAACCCCACTAAGGCATTAGGCGGCTCGAGTCCGAAGATAGGCGGAGAGGGCCGAGCTGAGCGCGGGAGTCCTTAGTGCGGCCAATCGTGAGTCCTCGGTGCGAGCAGCAGGATCCAGCGAAGAGTGGGCCCTGGTTTCTTCTCCGGGGGCCACTAATAAAAGGAGCGCTAGGGAACGTTCTGCGACTGGGCGGTACGGTAGACGATTATCCTTTCCTCCTATCGGCAGCACGAGTGACGAAGCCCCTTTTTGGCGGCCGGCAGAAGTATTAGAGGAATCCCACCCCGGGTCTCCCTGGCTCCACGGAAGTCCTCCGGAATGAACAGCAATTTGGTCCAGCTTTTGTCGATAGCTCGGCCGGTAGCTCAGGAACTCTCGTTGGCGGTCAGCTTCGTGCTCGTGATGTAGACGTAGATTTGCTCAGGACGGTAAAGAAGGTAGGCGAGTGCGAATAGAAAAGCCCAAAAATACAAGTAAGAAAAGAAAAAGCAGAAAGACGGAACAGAAATGAGCAGAAAAGACAATAGGCGGAAACAGAGTGCATAAACGATAAGCGAGACAAGCAAAGTCGTCTTTGGAATGTCGGGTGACTGCCATTTGAAGGATCGTTGCAGGTGGATTGTGTCTTTTCCCTACTCCTAGAAATCTTTGTGACTGAATTTCCGAAATTCACATCACAACATATACTTTCTTATCCAAGGGACAATCGTCTGGTGCATCGTTGATGAATTTATCGATTTCACATGTAGAAAAAACTTGAGCCTTTTTACACTTAAATCCTACATTTTGTTTTCTAATGTATGCCTTTAATTTTTCATGTGTTAATATCAATATATTTTTCTACTTGTATCATTCGTTTGAACATGAAATATTTCGACCATAAAGTCGTCAACACCACTGATTTTGATATTTCTTAGAAATAAGCTAGCAGCTCTGGTTCTTTGAAGGAATTTGTTTTTCGTTTTTGCATTCATATAGTAAACTTTTCGAAAGTTTTAGTATACAATTTTGTGGATTTATTCGCACTGCATTTTCTGCGGCTTCAAGTATATCCGGAGGTATGTAATTGTTACGTCCTCGTGGAAAATGAGATTCTACGTACGTGGTCTATAAGTCAAGTATCAGAAGACTAAACAGTAGGGTCTGGTTTTTATCACATAGCGACCCTAGGAAATGGTTATCTAGCATATGGGTTCTAGGTCTACGGACAATGAAGTGAACCTAACGGAAAATGTTTATAGAATGTATTTAGTCTATGGTCTTCACCTTTATTGACGTTATTTGTGCGATACATATGCGGACGTTCCCGACTTTATGACTCTATGACCCTTTCTAGAAAACCCCACTAAAAACTCCTTACTCATTTACAAAGAAGTCATCCTCATCCAATCCTGATCCAGCAATTCTTTCACCCTTATGCAGAATACCCCTGCGAAAGTTCCCAGCACCAATGAATTAATTTCCTTAACCACTCCATACTCTTTTCCTTAAAAATTTCTCTAGCGGAACCAATATTAATAATCCCTAACCCCACTCCAACAATCCACCCCCGCTAACTAACATCCCTAATTTTCTCCAAGACTCACTCTCATTCTCCGCTGGTCCATCATACAGTACAGTTTTACTTTCCTCCGTTCACTAATTACATATTATAATTTCTCAGTTTTATTCTAATCCGCTAATTTACGTAGTACCAGTTGATATTGTTTTCGCTTGCTATAAAATGGATTTCTTTTGTAGAGATTGTTCTCAGTGCACCATTTATAATAAATTTTACTCATTTGTTCACTTGACTTCATTCTTATATATTGTGACGTGATTTTTCGAATCACGGTCCCAAGGCGGCTCCGG
>NW_014333411.1:0-17286 GCF_000341935.2 Cephus cinctus
AGGGAAACTTTTGGCAATGTTGACAAAATATTTCTGTGCTGTGTGGGAGGTCTACACATGCTCATTAACATTTAACTAAATTAGTATGCATGAATATACAGTAACGTCCAATTGAAATGCAACACTTGAATTTTTGTACATTTCTGTGAAAGTATGACAGATTTCGAAAAACCAAAGACTTATTTTTTAGGAAATTTCCTTCCCGTTCGAATGGCAATGGTTTTATCTTGATCGGATACAAAATGGCCGAATGGCAGGGGTTGGAGTGAGAAAGTGCATTTTGGGACTTTTTGAAAAGTTCGAAAACTAGTAGTTCCGGAAGGAAATTTATATTTCTAATCAGGGCACGAGAGAGAGCATCCTTCGGCATTAAAAAACCCCCCCCCATTGAACCCCTGTAGGATCACTCTAGGGGGAGTTACACCCCCTTGAAGGGAAAACACTTAAATGGCCATAACTTCCGCAGGCGCCGGCCAATCTGGTCCAGATATCATCTTTAATGATACTGCAAATTCGCACAAAATTATTGTTCGAGGAGATGATCCCGTGACGGAGATCTCGAGATTTCGCAAGCGTACCCGAAGCTTCCCCGCCATTTTTCATTAGGAAAGCGATGAAATAGAAGTTTCATATTTATCCACGTTGTAGCTGAGATTTCAATGATTAAAACGCGCTTTGAAACATCCAAAAATGAGTTTGCTAAGGGGTTAAATTATCCGTTTGAAAAAACGCCTAAATTTTACGAGTTCCGCTCGAGGCGCTCGGGGGACATTTTTTGGCTCGCGTGGTAGGGTAGTAGTCCCCCGAGCGCCTCGAGCGAAAATTGCAAAATTCAGGCGTTTTTTCAAAAGAAACATTTAACCCCTTAACAAACTCATTTTTGGATGTTTAAAAGCGCATTTTAATCGTTGAAATCTCAGCTACAACGTAGATAAATATGAAACTTCTATTTCATCGCTTTCCTAATGAAAAATGGCGGGGAAGCTTCGGGTGCGCTTGCGAAATCTCGAGATCTCCGTCACGGGATCATCTCCTCGAACAATAATTTTGTGCGAATTTGCAGTATCATTAAAGATGATATCTGGACCAGATTGGCCGGCGCCTGCGGAAGTTATGGCCATTTAAGTGTTTTCCCTTCAAGGGGGTGTAACTCCCCCTAGAGTGATCCTACAGGCATTCAATGGGGGGGTTTTTTAATGCCGAAGGATGCTCTCTCTCTTGCTCTGATTAGAAATATAAATTTCCTTCCGGAACTGCTAGTTTTCGAACTTTTCAAAAAGTCCCAAAATGCACTTTCTCACTCCAACCCCTGCTATTCGGCCATTTTGTATCCGATCGAGATAAAACAATTGCCATTCGAACGGGAAGGAAATTTCCTAAAAAATAAGTCTTTGGTTTTTCGAAATCTGTCATACTTTTCACAGAAATGTACAAAAATTCAAGTGTTGCACTTCAATTGGACGTTACTGTATGCATAACTGAGTTTTTCTGCATCAAAATATATTATATTTTTTAATTCCAACATATATTTTAGTGATTTTATCAAAAACCACGTGTGATTTGTTATATCATTGCATTGTTTGCGATCTATAAAAAAAGGACATTTTACTTGTGGAGGAGTTATAAGTTAATTACCTTTTCTTTATTTGAATAAGGCCATATATGACCTTCTGATCTGAAGAGGATTACAATATTACAAATTTATATTATATGGCATTTGTAAAGATTAATGAATTGTTTTTACAGATCGACTTGTTCTCGAACTAAAACTACCACCTCTGGATGCATACTATAAGTTGAGACACATTATTGAAGAAATTAATGGCCTCATTGCTTTGTACTCAGACTCAGAAAATCCATCATTTGTCTCACCTGCCTTGGGAAACGTATGTTTTGCTAGCTCTGAGTACAATGTTTGTTTTACATTAAAATCATTTGCCGCACTTTATGCCCGAAATCACCCAACACTCAATGCTACTGAATTTGCAAAGAGGTTATGGGGTGATGTATATTTTAATTCAAAAACACGAAAGTTTACAAAGAAACCTCCGCACAATACAGCTCAACGTAGTTTTATCGAATTTATATTGGAACCGCTATACAAGATATTCGCTCAGGTCGTTGGAGATGTTGACACTACTTTACCGGATGGTGAGTTTTTATTCAATCAGTCTTATTTTACTTATTTACATATTTTTTCCTTATCAAATATTAAATGACGCGCTATCATTAATAGCCAAGGTATTGGGTGAGTAAAATTTGTCATGCTCCCTTCTGTCTACTAAGAGTCTGCTATAATACAGATTTCAACTGCACGAATAAGTCCAAAAATTAAATTAATTTTTCGTTTTCAATTTTTAATAATATATTCTTATCCCCTTGCCTCTGGAGACGCTTACTTGTAAAGTGAGATAATAATTTGCAGGGAAAATTCTTCATCGGATTTTTACGAAACTGTACCTATTAGGCTTTGCAGGGTCACTGAATTCATATTTTCTCAAAAATTTCAAAATTCAAAATACGAGATTCAATATGGCGGATGAAAATGTAAAGGACGAAATAGATATACGATTAATTTATCAATTAATTTAAATTTTGATGAGAAGTACGCCTCAATTAACACTCATAAGTTGTGCAAAAGATTTTTAAACGATTTCTGGTTCGATCATACAGCAATATTTTAAAAATATAATCTTTAAAATAATGTTGAAATTATCAAATGTCAATTTAAAATAGTAGCTTGTGGGACAAACTGGATTGTCTTCTCTGGTGAGTTCTCTCTCGGATCAGCATGAACTTCCGATTAACATACATATGCTAAACTTATATCATTCAAGACTTGTCTTGTACGCGTACAGACGTTCGATACTGATCTGAGGGAGAATTTTATCGTATATAATAATTTTGTGCTTTCGTAAATCTATAAGCATATTTGTAATTAATTAAACATTGGTATGACATTATTTGAACCCTTTGATTTGGTCACCTATATCTGTAAATAATTAAAAGTAATGAGTATTGTTTTGCAGGCGGAAGTTATCAAATATGTCTTTAAGAGCTTGTGAAAATTTGTTGTTTGATTGTAGTTCTTGACGAGCTTGGAATCCGGCTAACCTCTGAAGAGATGAAAATGAATATCAGACCACTATTGAGATTGGTTTGCACTAGATTTCTTGGAGATATGTGTGGATTGGTTGATATGTGTGTCGCTCATGTTCCGAGTCCACTGGTCCATGCACCTGTTAAAGTTCAACATGTTTACACTGGGCCTGTAGATTCGCCATTGGCTCAAGATATGATCAACTGTGATCCAGATGTTAGTATTACAATATTATATGTTTTGATTACGAGAAGTAACAATAACAAGCATAAATCTTTAGATCTAATGCTACTAATAATAGTACAATGCACACGGAAGTTTCTGTTATATCGTAGACCACCTTTGGCCGTCCACCCCCGCTCATGCATTCGCAAGCAAAAGCTGGGCTTGTTATATATATAGGAATGAAACAAGACACCTCGCAGGTGTCGTAAGGCAGACTGATTTGAAAATAACAATTTTTGAGAATAAATGATTTTGATTGGCCAATATCCCGTTAACCGATAACTATTGCCCTCTTATTCGAGTCGCCCCTTTGACTATGTCGAGAGCGTTTTTTAACAAATGAATAGCGTAACAATTACTGAGATCCTCCACGATCGCTTCTCCTGTGCATAGGGTGAAAACAAGGCCCAACACCCAGCACCCAGCGCCAAGGGGATTTCACCACTGCCCGTAACTATAACCGAAACCTGCGCTTGTTCTCCAGCTCATTGCACTTCCTCGTGGGGCACTGGTATTGCAGCTGGGCTCGTGCCGACTCCTGGAGGAGCATTGTAGAGCGCTCTCCTCTGCCGAGAAATTTGTTTCCTCGAGAGTTCCTCTTCGCGGCTGATTTGGGCAAACGGACCTTCACTAATCCTAAATAAAACCTTTCGTCGAGAACTTTGACACGACCATACAAATACATCCGAGAACCTAATTTACAGATAGGGCGATGACTTGTGAAAAACCCGAAAAACCGTGAACGTTATTAAAAACGATAGCAAGAGTCCTTTCGTATCCGTGAGTGAAAAATCATGTCACACTATATACATTGTAATGGGTTCTCCTCGATCCTCCGTTATAATTAAAATCTATAAGGGTTGCCAGGGAGCGCTGGAAAACTAGCGATTTCCCAAAAATGAGTTCTGATCGGGAATCGAACCCAATGACTACGTACTACCAAGCCAGGACAATGACCACTGTGCCACCGAACCCACTGTTCGTTCTAATAAGTCTGATGTTTATACAATATAAATAAATGAAGAACAAGTAAAAATGCAAAATTATAATTATCATAATTATGTGGTATTTCATTATCATTTTTACTTTTATTGAAATTGTGGAGAATCGTGAGGAATAAAGTAAATACAAGGGTCTTCATATTACGAAATATTTATTATGACGCCGGAGGTCGGCGGCACAGCGCGCTTTACTACCAGCGCCGCAAAATGCGCAAAACTGCAAATGCCGACACTAATACGGCCATGTACTGCCTATAAGAATTTAGTAGAGTGCCAGGGGGTTGGATTCGGCGAAAAGTGTACCCTCTTCGGCGTCATTTTTAGGAGGCTTCGTCTCCATGTTACATCCCAATTACAATTCAAACAGTTTTTAATCATATTTTGTTAAACAAATATTTGATAAAGTTAGGCGTGGCGTTCTTTAAAATGCATTTTGCTCATTGATTGATTATATGTATATTTGAAACAACGTTAAATTGTGTATTATTCAATATCATGAAACCTATGAAGACTTGCGGTATAGCATCCTTTTAAAACCCTCATTTCTTATTGTTTTCAAACGTTTATCGGGTTTTTACATGTTCGCTGGGTCTCTCAAAGTCAACAGTAGCAAGCTAAAGTTAAGATATTACCGATGATTGCGTCTTCTAGAAATAGAGCTAGTGTTATATGTACATGTACTTTTTTGAAAAGCTTAATGAATGTTAAATGATTTATATTTTAGGGGCGGTTAATGATTCATAGTACGAAAATGTATCCGACCGAGGATTGTACGCTCTTCGTAGTCCTAGGGAGAGTGATGTCTGGTACTTTGGAAGCTAATCAACGTGTCCGAGTTCTTGGTGAAGCGTATTCCAGAGCAGACGAAGAAGATTCTCGGATCCTCACAGTGGGACGGCTTTGGATCAGTGAAGCCCGATATTCTATAGAATTGAATCGCGTGCCAGCCGGTAACTGGGTCCTTATAGAAGGTATTGATAGACCCATAGTAAAGACCAGTACTATAACGGATCTGATTGCGTCCGACGATCTCCATATATTTCGACCACTGAAATTCAACACTCAGAGTGTTATTAAGGTTTGTATTATAAATATATTTTTCCGAAATTCTGGCAGCTTTGTCTGTTAAAATGAGTATTTAGCTAAGTATATCCAATTATAATTATTAGCCAACGATAATAAATTAAATTGTGTTAGGACATTATGCTATGTTTAATCTCGTAGACATAACCAAAATTAAATAAAATATTTGTTAATATATACTAGGGACTGAACAAAAGGTGTTCAGTAATGTATTGAGTTGCTTATTAAAACCAGATACAAGGCATACTGCGTATCTGCTTCGTTTGCTTATTTCTATTAAACTAATCTTCGCAGCTGTAAGGTTAAATAACGTATTGGGTACAGGGATACAAAAATAAAAGGAAAAATATGTTTAACTGACTGCGAACTTGTATAAGCGGCAGTTCTTTGTGAATAGTTAGATGAAGCATGAAAATAAAAAAATAAATTGTACAATATCTAACATTATTCTTTCACAGTGACAATTTAAATGATTTATTTATTTTGAAATGTTTTTAATCTGTAGATTGCAGTGGAACCAGTGAATCCTTCGGAATTACCAAAAATGCTGGATGGTCTACGAAAAGTGAATAAAAGTTATCCGTTGTTAGGAACAAGAGTAGAGGAGAGCGGGGAGCATGTGGTTCTCGGTACTGGTGAACTTTATTTGGATTGCGCAATGCACGATTTGAGAAGAATGTATTCCGAAATTGATATCAAAGTAGCTGATCCTGTGGTGGCATTCGCTGAGACTGTTGTCGAAACAAGTTCATTAAAATGTTTTGCGGAGACACCGAATAAACGCAATAAACTTACAATGATAGCTGAACCATTGGAAAGAGGTCTTGCCGAAGATATCGAAGCTGAACATGTGCGGATAACATGGAACAAGTAATTACTATTTATTTTGTTGTTCTTTGTTGTTTTTCTATTTCCTTTACTTTGATTACCCTTAAAAAATTAACGATTATGCAGTACATATTATCTCTTACCTTTTTGGTTAACATAAACTATGGAATTTTGAAACAATTCTTCATTTAACGTTATCCTTTTAACCATTCTATATAAGGTGATGATTAATTAGCTACGCAACACTCTTCAGGCAATTATCTCTGTAGTATAATAATAAAGGCATTTTTTAGGAAGAGGTTAGGTGAATTTTTCCAAACGAAGTACGATTGGGATTTATTGGCGGCGAGAAGTATATGGGCATTTGGACCCGATTCGACAGGACCGAATATTCTCGTAGATGATACTTTACCTTCGGAGGTGGACAAAACGTTATTGAATAGTGCTCGAGATGCAATTATTCAAGGATTTCAGTGGGGTACACGAGAAGGTCCTTTATGCGAAGAACCTATTCGCAACGTCAAATTTAAAATACTTGACGCTGTGATTGCTCAGGAACCTCTTCATCGTGGAGGTATATTTCTTTATAATTTTTGTATCCTTGGAACTTACAACAATAAAATTCCTTGGATATTTTAATTTTTCCTAGCTTAAAATCGAACTGTATTGCCCGTTACCTTCTACCTAATGGTTTTATCTTGCATTATCGGAAAGTGAAAACACGCATGACGTTGTTGACAGTTATTTTGTATGCTATCGCAGACTGCAGAACTATTATAGAATCTCGCGTTTAAATAATGCTAAATAGCATATTACACAGTGGCGAAAAATGTCGTTTCTACTATTCGTCTTGGAGATTAAAATGTGTATTAAATGTTCTAATTTTTACATTATGGGCTATTCGGCAAAACGGTTAAAACATTGATATACATATAAAGATGCAACTATTAGGTATAAACGTTGCATAACTGGAATACGTTCAGAAACTTCAATTGAACGTAATCTGGTATTGCTCTATCTTTGTCGTAATAACGCTGGTAAAGAAAGATGCAGCGTGCCAAAATTATCTGGAGTAAGCGACCAGTATCTGCTGGTTGACAACTCAAATTATTCGCACCCAAAAATCTTTCTAAATCATAGGGTATTCGCAGTTATATGGGGTGTTCCTGATATATATTTTTCAATTCAGTTTTGTGAAATAGTGCGACAAATGTTACATTACCATATTCATACTTGCCCATGACACTTCTACAAACCTGTCAATATCAGTGTTTACTTATATTTTATTAATTTTTTAGAAAATGATAGAAAAGCCGGGGTTCGTAGAGATCGAGATTTAAGCCTGTATTCAGAACTCGCATTTAGTGCTAATAGCGCGCTTTCAAATTATTTGTTAGTGAGTTTAAAGGTGATCGTATTCAGGACCGCTTTATGGTCACTCTTACGGTCACTAACAGCTAATAGCGCGCTATTAGCGAAAAAGCCTATTCAGGACCGCTTTTAAGCATTTAACAGCGCGCTATTAGGCGCCATCTTGGGGCTAACAGCGAGCTATTCGGAGATGTGGGCAAGGGCATGTTTAAAGTGACAGGTCGCTCGAATATGGCGGACCAGATGGAGGCTATTGCCGAGATAGATGAAGTCCGCGAGTAAATGAAATGAGAGTAAGAAATCCGCAAGTTTTTCGAGAGAGACGTGATCCGTTTCGTACGTGACGTCATCCTTAGGCATTTCGGCCGTGTTCAATGCTCAGAGGCTATCAGATTTGTAGGGATCTTCATCCTCCATAAAATTTTCCAGGCAAATTTTATTGATTTTGAAATCGAGCCCAGAAGGTTTTGAGAGAGCAAAACCTTCACCTGCACCACTCGCACGCTTGCGATAGCAAGCAATAGTCTTCTTTGCTGTGAGTTTCCACCGCTGCTATGCATCTCTTATATCTTCCCATTCCCTCTTAATTCTAGTTGCCATCATTTTTTCTGTTAGTTTCATTCATTTGTCTCTTCTACTCTTTTGCAATCAAGCATTATTTGCTTTATTCTCTAGTATATCACGATTGTCGCTTACAAATTGTATGACTAATGCTTTTTCTTCGAGGGTGAAATTCTCCTTCGTTCCATGATGATCTACAACCATTTATTTTTTTTTTCATGTTCATGTCATGCCTGTCTTATAATAATTATAACGTATTAATTGAATATTAATAGCTTGGCTTCAAGAAAGGGAATTCTTGAATTTCGAATTTCAAATATGGCTGCAGTTTTTACCAAATATGAAGTTCGCGCTTTCCGAATGCCACCGAATACTCCCGAACATAATCGAATATGCCCGAGTCTTCCCGAATGATTACGAACGCGGTTGAAAGTACATGTTACAACACGCTGTTCCCTGTTAGCGTACCTTTAGCTAAAAGTGGCTTAAAAGCGAGTTCTGAATACGATCACTAACAACTCGGCGCAATCACTTTTAACTAATAGTGACTCTGTTAGTGACCTTAAGAGTTCTAAATACTTACGAGCTTTATACTTTTAATGATAATGCTTTCTTCAAATTTTGGGTACAAAGTTTCTTCGATTCAAGCTCTAAAACATGTAAATCACGCACATGTAGAAAGATCAATACAGTTCACCTTTAATTCTTTGTTTACATTATAGTATTTACGGTTTTACAGGAGGGCAGATTATTCCAACCGCAAGAAGAGTTGCATATTCTGCTTTTTTAATGGCAACGCCACGATTAATGGAACCCTATCTCTTTGTTGAAGTCCAAGCACCAGCAGACTGTGTTTCTGCAGTGTACACCGTACTAGCAAAACGAAGAGGGCATGTAACGCAAGATGCACCAGTTCCAGGTAGTCCGCTTTACACCATAAAGGCTTTTATTCCGGCCATTGACAGTTTCGGTTTTGAAACGGACTTGAGAACACATACTCAAGGACAAGCATTCTGTCTCTCCGTTTTTCATCATTGGCAAATTGTACCGGGTGACCCTCTTGATAAAAGTATTGCCATACGGCCGCTTGAACCTCAACCTGCCACGCATTTGGCTAGAGAATTTATGCTGAAGACTAGGCGGCGCAAAGGACTATCCGAGGATGTTTCCATCAATAAATTTTTTGATGATCCTATGCTTCTAGAACTTGCTAGACAAGATGTACTTTTAAATTATCCTCTGTAGAACTTTAAGTAAAGAATAAACTTAAGAAAAGTATTTTAAGGAATATATCAAACAAATCTTTTCTCTGTGTTTTTTTGACATTATTTGATATGCCTTGTCAAACTGATCATTAAAGTCCATTCTCAAAACAGTGTTTCTATGTTCATTTATTAACCTCTAGAACTATTATGCTTGTTCTTGTCCAGTATCACAGAAAAAGCCTAATACCAAACAATTAGCTAACCACTTTACTGCTTAGAGTCTGCACATCCTCCAGATTACTAAGAGTTTTATGACTGATACCACCCAGTATTGTGGAGCAAACGCTTGGGCATTAAAGTATCGGCAAAAATCGCCCCATATTTGTACAAAGGAAAAGATGTTTCGTCAATTCGGAGTCAACCTGAGATTGCAGCTAACATCAAATCTCAATGCGACATATCTTTTCGAAACGTATGATGTGCGGCATCAATCACCAATTGTCTCAAGGGGCAATGGAATTGCTCGCCAAGTTTCAAGGTGACAGTTTGGTTCCGCAGAGAAAGACATTTTGTCGAAAGGCTTCATATCGAAGTTTGCTCGCCAGCTCTTCACTCTCCCTTAATACGGGAACGTTGACTTGAAATTGTTTTCCGCATGAGAAGTCATAATTCCACATTCGCGATTTATAATTGTATAATATATTTAAAAGCGGGGTCAGTGGGATCTGTTTTACATAACGGAAGTCCGCGGAAGCACCGATATCACATATGGTTTTCAAGTTTAGGGAAAACTAAATGAATCTTTCAAGAATATACATCTATAAAAAATTCTTAGGCAAAAACTCAAACCATAAGAGATAGTACCGAAAAGGGACGTGTACGCTAGCCAGTCAAAGCCTAAATTGTATTGTTTTTCGTTAAAATTTTCATTAGTTTCATAATCCAACTGCATAGTCGTCCTTACCTACCAATACCTGCCCAGTTAATCTTTTATTATCCACGCAGAGTACTCCGCTGAAAATTTCTACTCCAATGATCTAGTTTTCTTTATCTATCACGTCCGCTATTTTTTGCAAATTTGTATAGATGCATCAATAGCAACCGTTTTTTCAATATTCTGAACAAATTCATCTCCCGTTTGCTAACATACAATAATTATGCACTAAGCTCACTTTCCTTCTCTACTGCTCCTTCACAAGTGTAACAATTGTCCAAATTAAATTTTTTGTTTTGCAATAAATTCCAACTTGGTATTTTCTTAAACAATCACTTTATTGAGTCTGCGCTAGAGACCAATCACCCCATCCAAAAAAATCAAGGTAAGTAGAGGAGGTAAGGGTCAATCGTGATAAAAATGATATAAACTAGAATATCTTTTGCGACGTGATTTTTCAATTCACGGTCACATGGCGATTCCGACTACCAATTTAGATAACGTCCTCGCTTTCTGGTTCCCTTCCAGTCGCCACCCTGCTTAGAAGCTACGCTCTCGGGTTGATTCGTAGTCCCGCCAATACTCTCGGAGGATTTAGTATTGTTTAGTTGAGGTGGAGGTGCTCGAATTTGCCGTAGAGAGATAATCTCGACGTACCGAGTTGTCCGGCAGAGGAGAGGATCCGACGGAGACGTCTCCACGGACCGGTAGAAGCCCGGGTGAAATACCAGTGCCCCGCTAGAGAGAGGCATAGGGCTGTAGAGCGGACGGAGATAAGATTTTGATACGTTTAAGGGCAGGGGAGGAACCCCCCTTTTTTTTTTTTTTTACGTGGGGGAAATCTTCCTAAGACACCCCAGTCCCCTGGGGAGGGGGCCGGGGTAGTGTGGGATTCTTACCCACTAAAACCCCCACGGTGACCCTCACCTGGCTATACAGGGGGGCCCCGGGATCTCAAATGAACACTACCGGGACCCCCTACCTATGCCTCGCGGCACCTCCCTTTCCCCCTAGTGGGGAGCCATCACATCCGACGGCGTGAGGGGGCCATTCCCCACGCCGCCCCCTCCACACAAGCCACGTGCAATGACGGAGACTTCCCCACTTCTCCGTCTGTGACCTACTCCAGGCGGGGGGGAGGGGACCGCCTTCTACGGCGCCCCCTCCCTCCCACCCGGCCCCTCCTGAAGGGATCCGCCCTCTCGCGGTCCCTTTCGGCGGCCTCCTTCTGCGAGATAACCGCCTCACAGAAGGAGGCCACCGCGTTCCATGCTCCCTCGCCACCCACCATCCTATTAACGACGGTAGGCAGCGACAGATCCTCCCCTATAATACCGACCAGGACACCGCGCTCCCTACAGAAGGCAGGGCACACCTGAAGGGTGTGCTGCGCAGTGTCCCGGTCGGCTCCGCAGTGATGGCACATAGTCGTCTCCTCCCTACCGATTCGGTGCAGGTACTCACCGAAGCACCCATGCCCGGTGAGCACCTGCGTGAGACGGAAGGATAACCTTCCCCAGCCGCGCCCCAGACAGTCATTCCAACTGGCTAGGATCGTCCCGACAGTACGATGGCCAGAGCTCTCCTCTAGCCTTCCACTCCATTCGGCCAGAGCGTCCTGCCGGGCCCGGAGCCTAAGGGCTCTTATCTCATGTACCAGCAAGGGGTCACCCCTGGAACCTCCACCGCCCTCCCGTATCTCCCAGTACACCCTCGACTCCATCTTCGCCTGGAGGTCGAAGGGGATCACCCTTGCCAGCACTAGCGTCGCCCTCGCGGAAATCGTGCGGTACCCTCTCACAATCCTCACGGCCAGTCGCCTCTGGACACCCTCAGCCTTAGCCCAGCTGCGGCGACTAGCCGTGAGTTCCCTTGCCCATATTGGTGCCCCATATAGTATCAGGACCGCACGACCCCGACATACAGGCGGCGCATCTCCTCCCTGGGACCACCAAGGTTGGGGAGCAGCCGCCGCCGCACCCTCAGCCCGCGGCCCCAGACTCTCAAAGTGAGCCCTAAAGCTCCAGTGGCTGTTCAGGGTGAGACCGAGATACCTCATGGTCTCCCCGATCCCCACCTGGGCCTCTCCGATCCCAATCCGCGCCGCTACAGGAGGCGGGCCGCCCCGCTTCCGATCGAAGACCCACATGGCCTCCGTCTTCTGCGGAGCAACCCGCAGCCCCATGGCGCGGATCGCCGTGACAACTCGTGCCACGCCTATCTCTGCAAGCCGAATGGCCCTCCACCACGAGGTCTCGCCGGCGAGGACTAGCGTGTCATCCGCATAACACACCAGCCCCACGCCGGCCGGCAGACCAACCCGCAGCACCGCATCGTATGCGAGGGCCCACAGGGTCGGCCCAAGAACCGACACCTGCGGGACCCCACACCCAACGCTCCTCAAATGGGAGACCCCCTCCCTGTCCCGATATCCTATCGTCCTCCCCCGCAGGTAGGACCCGATCAACCTCCTAATATAGGGGGGCAACCCATGGTACTCCATGGCTCCCCTAATAGCCGCCCAGGGGAGGGTGTTAAAGGGGAGGAATCCCTGACCCGAGTTAAGGATGTGGTGCCCAACTGTCGCTCGAGTCCCTGGGGAAGCGGCCGTGGAGGATCTTCAAAAGTTACCTACCGATTCACTAAGAAACGCTCTCAATTTGGTTTAACGGTCCGGTCAATAACCAAACTTTCACAATTCGTTCAATAACCGGGTACTCACCTACTGCGCACCACTTGGCTAAGTGGTTACAGTTAATTTCGTGGAATTTTAAATAACAATAGCGAAACCCAACAATCGTCGGATACATTTGGACAATGCTGAATAGTAATTTGGCAAAAAATTATAAGCCAACAGAGCACCTGACAATCGACGAGCAACTTTACCCATACGGAGGTCGAACTAAATTCACTCAGTATATTCCATCAAAGCCAGCCAAGTATGGTATCAAGGTATGGTGGATATGTGATACTGAAAATACGTATCCACTTAGTGGACAGCTTTACACTGGACAGTCGAGTGCCGGTCGTGAGAAAAACGTTGGTGAAAGAGTTGTCAAAGACTTGGTAGCACCGTACAAAGGATCCGGTAGAAACATTACAATGGATAATTACTTTACTACTCTGTCATTGGCAAAATATTTACTATCCTGAGATTTAACAATTGTTGGCACTTTGAAGAAAAATAAAACGTACATTCCACCAGCGATGGCTGCATTGAAAACACGAGAGGAATTATCCACTGTGTTTGGCATTCATGAAAACATAACTATGTGCAGTTATGTGCCAAAGAAAAAAAAGGCAGTGATTATACTATCAGCAATGCATCAGGAAGCAAAAATTGGTGATGGCGCAAAGAAAAAACCCGAATTTATTGAATTGTATAACTGGTCAAAAGCTGGAGTGGACACGATGGATAAAATGCTTGGACGATATACTACAAAAAGATCAACTCAAAGGTGGCCTCTAGCATTTTTCTACAATATTCTCGATGTCGCCTGCCTTGCTGCATATATTCTTTATTATGAGAACAATAAACTGCTTCCGAAAAAATCGTATGAACGACGATTATTTTATCGGCAACTGGGCAGAGAGCTGTGTACTCCATTCGTCGAAGATCGTTCGCATAATCCTCAAATCATGAGGCATTTCACAACGAAAGTGGCGATTGAAAGTTTTTTTGGTAGAGCTATAAATCCATATGTGCAGCCAACAGCATCTGGATCTTTAACACCCCAGGCACAGCTCGATTCACCCGGGAGAAAAAAGATTACTGGTGTATGCTATGCTTGTTTCCAGAGCGAATTCAAAAACGTCGCAAAACTCGGAAATCATACTCTGTATGTGAGTTACCTATTTGTGATGAACATTCTACTTCAACCACGACATGTCAGGAATGTGCAAAATAATTAAATTTACCTGTTTTCTGACATGCCACTGTATTATTATAAATAAAAGAAAAAATAACTAAAATAAAAAAAACTGAATGATACTTTTTTACCTACTACCTTTACTATTGTTTATAATAAAAATTGTTTAAATCAAGGAAACTAGAAACTATATTGTTGATTATTAATTAAAAAGTCAAGTTACATAAATACTTTAATAAATGGTCTTTCTAGTTTGTATAAACCCGGCTTTCATACATAATAAATGAGTACCCGGGTACCCGGTCATTGAACGGAGGAGGTATCGACTTTGATAGTTAATAACTTTTATTAAATGAATGAATTAAAAAAATTATGACGAAAAGCTGACATCAAACTACTTCAACTCTGGGGATCCAAGCGTTCAAAAAATTGTTTTCAGGGGAAGTTAACAAATTCTACATTGCAAACTGAAATGGATACCCGGGTACCTGGTTATTGACCGGACGGTTAAAGGGACGACTCGAGAAAAAGGAAGAGTTATCGGATATAAGAATCTCGACCAATCAGAATGATTAGTTCTCGAACTTAGCTATTGTCAAAGCGTCTGTCTCGGGGCCAGGACCGAGGTGTCATGAACTGGCTCACGCTCCCGTGCTATATGTTGATAGTTTTTCTAGCTGCGTTTCGATACGATGTAGAAAGTTCTCGTTCGTGTAGTTCTCGCGATATCCAGAAAATTCTATGGATTTTCTGTGAGTGTTCCGGAAGTGTAGTGCTGTGTCCTAGTGCAGTGCCCATCTGAGTGTCCTCTGGATACAATTCTCGGCCTTCACGGACTAGCTGCACTAGCTTCGGTGAGGACTCCTATTTTATTAATTGGTGAAGGAATTTCGGTTTAATAATTTCGATTCGTTCAGTTAAGTTCTCGATCTGTAACTCTCTGTATCTCGCACTATTTGTCTGGCGCTTACTCTGACCCTCTTTACCTCAACCTAGCTGCCTGAGCGGCTGTGCATTTCCGTAACCTTCCGCTTCCGTTCATTCATCAAATTGCTTTTACTGATTTTACGCGACCCCAAAGATTAGCAACTCCGGTTACGTTCCTCGATTTTACGCGTCCCCAAAAATCGGCAGGATCCGTTAAGTTATCGCATTATCTAATAGGTTCCGTCCGAGCTCTCGCTTTGGCGAAATTGGGACTGTTCCAATGACTGATGACAAAAGAATTGGCTGCACCCGCCCGGCTTGCGGATGCATGAGCGAAGGGTGGACGGCCGAAGGTAACGTAGGTTGATTCTCGAAGATAGTTAGTTCTCGGATTTTTCGCTATCGGTGTCGAGTTAAGAAAATACCTTACACTTTATTGCTATGAGAGATAGAAAGTTGAATAGTGATTAGATTTATACTTTGTCTATTTGTCTACAAATATTCATCAATATAAACGCAAGAAGATAATAATAAGGAATTGAAAAATTAATTCAGCCGTGTAAAATCAAGTGTTACAATTGATCCCGAAAGACAGTTATTTGTAAGAATATGAATTATTTACACTGAGACAAAAGGGAGGCAAAGTTTAAGAATCAGTATCGAAAATCCTGGTGCATGGGAATAAAATCGTCTAGTAAAAAGAACTCCATATAAAAGTAAAAATTCATATAAATTGTGACGTATTTTCTTAAATAGACACCGATAATGTGAATTCGAGAGCTAACCTATGCCACTTCAGCCATCCACCATTCATCCATGCATCCGCGTGCCAGACGGACCTCAACCAATTGTTTTTTACCGGGAACTTACGAGCCGATATGTCCTGGGAGTTAAAGTAGAGCAATCACAACTCCGCCAAAACGAGAGCTCTGATTGAACCTATTAGAACGGGCCAAGGGGCCCTGTCCTTAACCGTATTTAAATTCTATCGTCGCCCGCTCTCTAGCCCATTGCTTTTCTCCAGCGGGGCGCCAAGACTGCACCCGGACTTCTGCAGGTTCGTGGAAACGTCTCGTCGGGTGCTCTGCTCTGCCGGTACCAATTCGTTACGTTGACACTATCTCTGCAGGGCACCTCAATCTCAACTCAATAATCAAACCAACACTGTGATATTGCAGGTGGATGAGCGGGAAAAAAAGAGATATCGTGACGAACAAAGAACAAGAACGGCACGTACAGCAACAGAATACCTAGAAATGAGGTGCCTAAAGGTCATTTCAATTATAGTACCGCGAATACCGCGCACATCAGAACTCCTACCCGTCACCTTCGCACCCACGTCACCACCAGGATAATCCTGACAATGCACTAATCCAAAGAAGAATGCGCGATCGAAGGCCTGTAATGAGAATTCGATCGAACGACATGGTTCGATTGCCCCGATCACGCCGTAACACGTATCCAAATTCCCCGAAATTTCCTGACATTGCATTCAGTCCCCTCCAAACCCAAAATCTTCCTTACGAACTCCAATACCGATCATCCTCAGTTACGAATCAATCCTCTGGTAGAGCAGTATCCCTTTTCGAGTCTTGAGCCGATTGTCCGCGTCAGTCAAGTGTTGTGCCGATCAAATACCTTAGGGCCTATTTTGATCTAGCTTGCCTTAGGGCCCAAGCAAAGAGTTTATCACTTCAGTGCCGGGCGTCCACGCGAAAAGAACTCATTTGTTGGTATTTTAATCAGCATTCGTCTAGGCGAGTGTCCACCTTAGGGCTGGACCAAGAATTTCCCGTTCAACCAAATCTATTTCACTATCGTCGAGAACCGAGCGCCGTCTCTCTCTCTTCCTCTGCTCATCCACCGGTAAGTAGCTCACATTCCTACATGATATATAAATATATATATATATATATATATATATATATATATATATATATATATATATATATATATTGGCCGTTAAATTCGTCTTATCTCGAGCAATCTTTCTACGAACGAACGATCGTTTTTCCAGTTGAATCTAGACGTTCGACTAGTGTGTTTTTCGCGTTTCCTGGAGGAAAGTACTCTTTGTTTTTACCTGGCCAGGTACATGCATGCAATATAATATACCGTAACCTTATACGCACCATACGGTTCTCCGGATCGTGCCAAAAGGCGGGTTCGAGCCAGAATCGAC
>NW_014333412.1:0-36852 GCF_000341935.2 Cephus cinctus
ACCTGGAGGAAAAATGGTAAAATGGTTATGTTATTGTTATATGTCGATGGCATGATAACAGCTGGCAACGACAAAGAGAAAATGGATGAAGTATCAACTCATCTTAACAATGTCTTTGAAATAAAAGAGTTAGGAGAACCAGAGAATTTTCTAGGCATGAAAATAAAGAGAGATAGAGCAAAAAGAGAAATGACAATTACACAGACAGAATACATAGAAAATGTACTTGAAAAATTTAACATGAAAGAGTGCAAACCCCAAGATACACCTATGGTAACGAGACAAGTTAAAAGGAGAAACTTGAAAGGAAAAGAGAACACAAAAGAGTTAGAGAGATTAAACGCTCCGACAACAGCTCCTTATAGAGAAGCAATAGGAAGCTTAATGTATCTTGCAGGCACAATGAGACCGGACATTCAATACCCGGTGAATAAAAAGGAAAAGAGAACACAAAGGAGTTAGAGAGATTAAACGCTCCGACAACAGCTCCTTATAGAGAAGCAATAGGAAGCTTAATGTATCTTGCAGGCACAACGAGACCGGACATTCAATACCCGGTGAATAACTTGGCAAAAGAGCAGAACTCACCAAAAGAGTTACATTGGCAAGAGATAAAGAGAATTCTTCGATATTTAAGAGGCACATCTGGACGAGGTTTGGTATACAGATCGGAAGGAAAAGAGTTAGAGGCGTGGACAGACTCCAGTTTTAGAGACCTAGAAAAGTCTGATTCCACAGGAGCCTACGTAATCAAGCTGTTCGGAGATACAGTTGCGTGGCGAAGCTGGAAGCAAAACTATCCTTCCTTATCAACTTGCCAAGCAGAGTATCTTGCTGCAAGCGGAGTATGCAAAGAGATAATTGCACTGGATAAACCTGTAAGAGATATAATAGGAAAGTCAATGTATCCAGTGACAATAAAGTGTGACAACTCAGCTGCAGGAAAGTGCACACAGATGGAGGGAAGCCATAAATTAAAAGATTTTGACCATGACATAAAAGAAATAGAGAAGAGGTTAAAAGAAAGAGAAGAGACAGGCAAAAAGCCTCCTATGGCTGATTCGCATGGAGATTATGTAAAGTATTGCGTTTCAAAGGGTAGAGTAAGAGTTAATTGGATTTCGACTGTAGATAATATTGCAGATATTATGACGAAACCCCTACCCGCTCCCTCACATAGAAAATTAAGAGAAAATTTACTTAATTAAGAGATTATAATATAACATATATTTGGAATTTGTGTTTCTTATTTTTACAAACGATACAACTAAGGAGTAAGAGTAATCTTCAAGGAATAAGCTGAGCAGCACAGTGAAAGCTATGAATCAGTACAAAATAATTAAGAGGCCAACTGTGATAAAATAGATTAGTTCAGCTTAGTTTCTATTTAATTTCTATTTAATTTCAATGTAATTTTACTTTAAAATTTTGTTTGTTCAAATCAAATCTGTGAAAATCACACAGAAACTTATAACGAGATTAGTTAGATTATGTTAGATAAGGAGTGCTTTAAAAGCGGAGGGAGTGTGAGAAAGAAGGCTTTAAAAGCACCGTAGAGGGCGCCAGCGCGCGGCACCCATGAGAGGCACGAGAGAGCCAGCAGCGCGAAGCGGCGGCGTCACCTCAGCCACTTGCCTTGATGCTGCTTCGAGAGCAACATCGTATAAGAGAATCTTGAGTCTTCCGAGATACCGCATAAAGAGTCACGAGTTAACATTTGTACTAATAAGAGAATATAGATAACCTTTTTGTGTTTAATATAAATTCTGTGTTGTGACATTAATTAATAAACCCTAACAACCACATCCACGACCAGGTGACTCTAAAACCCAGTCCAGTTGCTTTTATAACCCTTATCGAATATTCCTTTTTACTTAGAAACTCTTACGGTATGACCAACGTAAATTTAGGGCGCAAATCATGAGTTAAAAATTTACTCGTCATATTCTTATAAGCTGTGACTCCATTGTATAAATTAACATCTCTCGGTCTCATACATATCGTTGAATGGATAGATGCGTTGTAGCCCTTAACCAGGTCTTGAATTACATCGATATATCGTTGACTATTTTTATGTGTGAAATATCTGTATAGTTTTTCTATAAGAGTTCTATTAAAACGTTCAACTAAACTCATTCATTTTCTAAAAATTTCTGAAACTTCTGTACGATAAATTCTTTTCCCTTATCGGTCTGGAGACTTTCGGGCTTGCGTTCACTATCCTCAAAACTATGTTTAAATGCTGAGATTATAGAGTTATTTGTTTTATCTCTTAGCGGAACTACCCATGCGTACTTACTAAGAGCGTCAACGACTGTCAAAAGACAAGTGTAATCATCATTTAAACTTTTAAGGGATTTTAAAATAATTAGATCTACTTGCTATAAATCATCGATGTTCGTTACATCGTAATGACTTCTGGAAATTTTTTTGCGGATGGGTTTAGGAGGGTGTAAGCGTCAGTTATTTTTAACCATTGATCAATATGTATTGTTTTGACTTTTTTATTTAAAAGTTTTTTCAATTTTACACTTCCACCGTAACCTGCAGGATGTGCAGCGTTATAATACACTGGTTCAATCATTTCGTTTGCATTAGTTTCAAGGTCTTCCAAGTTTCGTAGTTGGAACTATATTTTCGTTGTTAATTTCGCGTGGTGTTACTAATGGTGTTGTACGATACTTCCGCTTGCCTTCGAAGCCCCGTGGTGATCCTGCAAGAGCTCTACCGGGTGTTCGATCTGGAGATGGCGATCGTGATGGTCTCTCAGTGCGAGCGGGTGTAGATGACTGTTTTATTTCAAGCTCTTATGTCGCTGAGGTGTACTACAGTGAGAAGGATTTTATCCCCACATCCGAATCACTGCGCTCAATTTGCCTAATTCCCGACACCTCGAGCTGTTTCTTCATGCGAATATAATTGAATATCTTTGCGTTTCCTATAAACTCATGCGGTATGTTACCTTTATGGCATACTTCTACAAACTGCTCCCATCCGACTGGATTAGAATTCTTTCTACTTCTCGTATTCACTATCGTCTTTCTCTTTAGCAAGGAATAAATATCGCTGTAGAATCTGATTGTAACGTTTCCTTTTTTCGTCGTCCTGCAGTTTGGATCGTAATATTTCATCCATGTCTCGGTCCATTTCAAGGAAATGATCGCGTTCTTTTGGGAGCGGTCCCCACTGCAAATTCTCCACAGTTTCATGCGGGATCAAAACCCTCTTCTTAGCACGTTCCATCTTTGAATTATTTACTCCAAACACTTTTGAAGCAAGAATCGATAATAAAGGTCCTAACAATAAAGGCAAGAAGCCTGATCCATTTTGAATGAGTAGTTTCTTCTTTCCGTTCCAGGTACCGTTGTTACATGCCAGTTTACGAAAAATTTTTGTATGTTTAGCCAAATGTTTTGTCTCTTCAGAAGTAAGTGGTACCCCGCCGTGTAGGAGATTAAGAGCACATTCACAGATAACACAAACCAACTCTGAATCTGCTACTGTGAGTACAGCACGCCGATGTTCTGGTGCTACTTTACACAAAGCCTGCAGTGTGTGTATGTGTTTTTTGCAGCGGATCTCAGGCTAATAGTTTAACGTCGACGAATACCGCTTGTTTTATGCTCCTTAGGAACGTAAACGATGTGTACTGGATTGTTTCGAAATAAACACGTCCGCACTCGACAATTTTCAGGTGTGGCCTGTATGAGATCCAGAAGTAAATACCGTGAGGTATCAGTGTCGCGTCGTAATAAGCATCCTGAAGAAATATGGGATTGATTGGATGAACCTGACGTGCAAGATGTTGAATCTGTGCTCGGTCTTGTGGGTTTTTAAAAAGGACAATATAGTTATCGTTTAAAGATATATCACGCTGACCTCGTCCCTGATGAAAAATATTTTGAGTAATGAAGAATATGCTTAAGTTTTTATGAAGACAGAATTTTGTAAAAATATCAACTATCTGCTCCTTAGATTCCCGCATCATGTCAACTATAATTATCAGTATGGGGTGTTCTCCGGTAAAGTCTGAGCAGGAAGGTAACCCCTCCTGGAACTCAACACTCTTCAACTCCTTCGAACGATAAAGAGGCTGTGATTCGGAATAATACCAGATAATTCTAAAAATTTTAACATCGCTCATATCCTTGATGTAATTTATAAAGTTTTTAACGAAATAGCTTGAACTAGGTTCTGCCACAATGGCCGACCACGGATGAACCCAGCGGGGATCCATAATTTAACACAATCAAACGTACTAGAAAACTGTAAAGTTTTTCAAAGTGTCGAGTTTAAATACTAAGAAAACAGTTTTAAGATTTCGTATTGCTACCAGTTTCAGTTATTATGTAGGGATGGTGGATGGGGAGTGGGGGGGTGATGCTCTAACCCTATAAGAAACGTCGATTCCCAGGATCTTCAATCAGTAACAAACATCTCAGATATCCTTGTTAAAATGGTCAACTCTCAAAGTTCTGACTGGGATTGTCCAGCTACTCACGCCGCTTTATACCATATGTGATGGCGTTGAACATTGGATATTGTGTGCGAACCCTCAAATGTACGAGCAATCTCAACGTTTGGAAAAAGTCTATACGAAAATGTGTCCAGTCTATCGTGCTGGGGGTGTAAAACGGCCTGAGGGTATAGATACACCTGATCGTCTGGTCTTAAAAGAATCACTACCTGCGGAAACATCTGACGTGGAAAATGGGAAGAGGAAAAATAAGGAAAACGAAGACGATTATAAACGAAAAAAGTAGCACTTAACGAAGGAGAAAACAGGATGTCGCTTAAAATATCTGTGGGTATGAATACCACGCCCTCCACATTTACAGCGGTACCCGTTCCAAAACCATCACCATTGCTGATGATGCAAACTGTATACAATTTAAACAATCAGAAGCGTATCGTCGTGGGGTTATGGATATCAACCGACTTTACAACTCCTTGGTTGTAGAGGGGATGCCGTTACGCTTCTACCATTGGACTGGCGACTTCTTCTTGATCACTCTAAGAAATTCATAGCTCACTTTACAGACACTGCTGCTATTGTTACGAAAAATAAAAATAATGAATGATCTACGATAGCCCTAGCAAAGTGTAATGTTATATTGTGTGAATTATATGGCGATCGCGCAATAAAAATAACATCGGGGAAAAATAGTATTGCTTTTAAAAGACAGTGTTTTGAAAAACTTTTAAAATTAGAATCATGTATATGTTCCTATCTAACGCTCGCTGATGATTATTATACTACTACGATACGTGTTCATAATAGTTTTTTGAATGACATTACAGGGGCTTTTGAAAGCGATAAAATTTCGAATATCACGCCTAGCACTGTAGAGGATCTTCTCAGTTCGTATTGCATATTTAATCATCTCTCCACAGAATTAGTAGTATTAGCGATACACGAGTTAGTAAATAGTTCACTCGAGCATTTGGATTGTAGTTTTACCCGTGATGACTGTATGTCTTAAATTGAAGCATAGAAAAATTGTATGAAGAGTAAATAAAAACAGTTTATATAACATAAATTATTGACTTTATTCCATTATCCCTATTCTTCAAAGTATTTAACTCCCCGATCTTCAAAAGGTCCTGTTGCAGAATGTGTTTTCATTGCGAATAAGAAATGCAAATCAAAAATATCAAATGCCCAGGGAGCGTTTGTACTTTCTTCGTACCACAACCACGTCATCCTTTCTCTTTCTTCGACTCTTTGCATACGCACATCACGCACCATTTTCCAATATTCTTTTCCTGTGTCGAGAGGACCATGTTTATTGCATCTTGCGGTTCTCCTCATGATGAAAGTTTATCTTTATTCACTCTGTAGACAGTTTTTACAAAGCGTTTACGAAACTAATTTATTTTATGACCCATATCTTAGAGTCAATCCTAAATTTTACTTAGGTAGCTACCCTTATGATTGTGGGTTAAAACTCTTAGTCTAAGAAACACGTGTTCACCTAGGACCGTTAGATTGTCTGGCGGAAATGTGAAGGCTCCAGAAATCCTAGCCACTCGTTGCAGTTCTTCGCCGAAGTTTCAGATAAATTTTGTTGCGCAAAAATGTCTCAGCGACTCGACGGCGCCTCTTTTCTTTCGTCACGATGTAGGCTTGTCTTTCAATTTTTCTTTTTACTTTCCAACATATCGCTTTGTCTGATAGTTTTACTGCTACTGCTTAGTTGTCGTACAGAAATATTTCCTTTGAATTTTGAAACGAAAAAACTTCAGCCGTAAAACTTTTGGAGCGAGTTATGATGACTACAGTAGCCTTACCGATAAGATACAGACATCGGACACCGGAAACCGAGGTGTCTTTATACGGAACGATCGAGAGGAAGACAGTGAGAATTGACAACTGAATCAAGCAGCATCACTCTTATTAATAATCATTTAGAATTATGTTTATTTTGTAATCTTTTTAAAAAGTATAAATTCACATCGAACAACTTAATTGGCGCAGTCGGTAGGACACTGAAGAGATTCTACGGAAAGCATCGTGACCATCCTTGAGGAATCCCTTAGTGTCAACTATTAATTCAGAAGAATCTACAAACTCAGGAAACTGAAAGGAAGCTGAGTGGAGGACTACGCACTGAAAGGCATAAGGTCAGTCATTGAGCAATACATCCTTTAACCTCACGAATCCTTTGTTAACTGACGTGAAGTACACACATAGCTAACATGGCTAACCCACTATAAATAGATAACACAGGCACCATAATGGCAGCTAAGGAAATAGGTAGAATGATAGGAACATTCAGTGGTAAAGCAGAAGAACTAGATACTTTCGTTATCGAGATGGATCAGTACCACAGCCGATATGGAGCTACTAGGGATCAAAGCTTAAATGAATACGTATATTTTACGATAAAAAGCAAATTATTAGAGAAAGCTAGAGATTTTGTTAGAAGTCGACCAGACTTGAGAAATTGGTCCGAACTAAGAACCGCTCTTACGGAACAATTCGGAGATAGGACAAACCGCGAAATATTGACAAACGAATTCCAATTAACACGAAGACAACATAATGAAGACATGTTGAGTTTCCTTAATAGAATCAGGAAATTGAAGGCTAGAATAGACCTTAAGATACAAACAGATCCTTTAATGGGGATAATGAAAGATGTGGCAAGAGGTTATGCAGAAAGCATGGCGATCATGATATTGAAATCAAACGCACCATCAGAACTAGAGCTAAGACTTGGCAAACCGACAACGTTGAATGAAGCCGCGAATATAATCACAGAATATCTGATTCACGAGAAACAGATTAGTAGCCTGCGAGGAGTTAATACACAGACGTATAGAAAACCAATTTTACCACCCCGACCAATACAAGGAAAGCCACATGTAAATAACAGCCGTCATTTTGGAATCCTGTAAATACCGCGCAATACCAACCAAACATGTATGCACCAACGTACGGACAATCGCGAGCTACGAACTTCCCATCACAGCCTATTAACGTACAGCCTATACCTAGGGCACCGCAAAGATTCCCCACTAACTCACAGGTATTTGGGAAGCCCATTAATGCATTCGCGCTCGATAGCAATAAACCGCAAAAACCAGTTACACCTATGTCAGGAGTTTCCAAAATACCATCAACAATAAATCAGAAACCATTCTCGCCTTTCGAACAGAATGCTCGACATTACGCTCCTGGAAATAAGACCTTCAGAGCTGCTGGACCCCCTGATTTCATAATCGAAAAACTCACAAATATAAAATATCAAGAACAAGATAATTACTATTATCCAGAAACGGAGACATTTCAGGGCTGCGAAGAATATTCAGAGAACATGCAGTTCTCGACCGAAACAAGTGCTGAACAAACTGAAGCACCCGCAAGCCAGGATTTTCTCGAGGACCAATGACAAAAACCAAACGAATAGAAATTAATACAGTACTCAGCAACTCATTACCATATATAGAAATTGCAGAGCCATACATGAAACTGTTGATAGATACAGGATGTCAGGCTTCCATCATGCGACCTATAATAGCGGAACAGAACTTCCCACATCAGATCTTTCGTAGTAATACAGTAATAACTACGTGTACAGGGCAGCAAAATCCCCGATTTTAAAGAATTCAGTCAGCACGAACTCATAGAGTTCATTCTATTCAATTTCCATGATTATTATGACGGACTTATAGCAGTAAATGAATTAAGAAAAGCAAAAATGCACATAGATCTAGAAAACGGATTGCTACGCAACGACGAGACCGAAATCCCCCTGAAATACCGAACAGATTTTAGCATTCAGAGAATAGAAATTCCCGGAAATACAAGTATTTTGAAGAGAATAAAGACCACACTTGACGAAGGAGAATGGATAATACCCGAGATTACGGCAGGAAGTTCTGTCATCAGGTCAGGTGCGATAGAAGTGAAGGATAACTATACGATAGTAGAAATCGTCAACAATTCTCTGAACACTACATTAAGAGAGAAATTATTGGAAAGAACCAAAGACGTGATACCTTTAAATGAAGTAGAACTATTTCAAGCTCACATGGAACCACAACTAGCTGAAAAACCACGAGAGCTACAGGAAATTCGCGTAAACCAGCTTAATAGCGAAGAGTCACATGAGCTACTCAAACTTCTACAAGGTTACACAGTCGTACTCCGTCAACCAGAGAGTAAACTAACGCTTACCAATAGAATAAAACATGCTATTAAGACAAAAGACGAAATACCTACCAAGACATACGTCATAGACGACATACCAAGTCATATAGGTATCCGCACATACATAAAGAGGAGGTACAGAAACAAATACACAAAATGCTTGAAGACGGCATAATTAGGCAATCACATTCACCCTGGAGTTCACCTATATGGATAGTACCCAAGAAGCAAAATGCTAGTGGGAAGAAGAAATGGAGAATCGTGGTAGACTATAGGAAGGTGAATGAGAAAACTATCGATGATCGGTACCCATTACCAAATATATAAGATATTCTAGACAAGTTAGGAAGGTGCCAATACTTCACAACCCTTGATCTAGCATCCGGATTCCATCAGATAGAAATGGACTCAGAATCCATTGAAAAAACAGCGTTGAATGTAGAAAATGGACATTACGAATATACACGAATGCCCTTTGGTCTAAAAAATGCACCAGCTACATTCCAACGTGCAATGGATAACATCTTAAGAGAACTGCAAAACAAATTAGGCCTTGTCTATATGGACGATATTATAATCTTTTCTACATCTCTACAAGAACATATTAGTAACCTCAGAGCAGTCCTTGACAGACTCAGAGGCGCTAGTATGAAGATACAACTGGATAAATCTGAATTCTTGCATAAGACAGTCGAATTTTTAGGACACATAGTTACGACCGAGGGAATCAAACCAAATCCACGAAAATTACAAGCAATAAAGAATTTCCCTATACCACAGACGGCTAAAGAAATCAAATCGTTCTTAGGCTTAACAGGCTACTATACAAAATTCATTAAGAACTTTGCTAGAATCACCAAACCAATGACGAAATGTCTGAAAAAGGGAGAAAAGATTGAGCATACAAAAGAACTTGTGGAAAGTTTTAAAACATGCAAGAATGCCTTAATGGAAGAACCTATACTGCAGTATCCAGACTTTGACAAACCATTCAATTTAACGACCGATGCATCTAACGTTGCTGTTGGAGCAATACTCTCACAAGGAACGATAGGAAAAGATCTTCCTGTGGCATATGCGTCGAGAACACTCAACCCAGCGGAAATAAATTATAGCACTATCGAAAAGGAATTGCTGGCCATTGTCTAGGCAACAAAAACTTCCGACCGTATTTATATGGAAGAAAATTTAAAATCATTACTGACCACAAACTACTGCAATGGTTATTCTCTTTGAAAGAACCTAATTCTAAACTCGTTAGGTGGAGACTTAAATTAGAAGAATACGAGTATGAAATCGTATACAAGAAAGGGAAACTTAACAATAACGTCGATGCCTCATCGCGATTTGAAATAAATCCTATCGATAGCGAATCAACCAAGGCAAATCCTCCAGGTGATTTAGAAATCATACAATTACTCAAAGAATTGCCTGAAAAGACATTATCAATATCAAGAAACGAGGCCGACCTGATACTGGAAGAATTTAACAGAGAACAGAGAATTCATGAGGACGACACGAACACCATACATACGAGTCATGAGGATCCCATACTCGGGATACCCATCATCGAAAAACCAGTAAACCTTTATAAAAATCAAATAAATGTTACGGTCTCAGGAAACGATATAAAGGTCTCAAAGATCAGGGTATTTGAAAACAGCCGCATGAGATTAAACATCCCGGAAAAGGCAACGTAAGACCACTGGATCAAATTTATAAAAGAGTATGTGAATCCTAAAGAAAAATATTATTTCTATTTCAAAGACAAGAATTAACAGCTAGTACTGATCACCATAGGTAACAAGTACTTTAAGAACAGATTCTTACAAGACATCATAGATACAGACCAACAAATGGAAATGATAGCTAACCAGCATGTAAAGAAAACTTGTCACAGAGGGATCAAGGAAAACATCCAAGCTATAAAAAGCAAACATTACTGGCCAAAAATAGATGAAATGATTAGAGACTATGTAAATACCTGCGAAGTATGCCAAAAAAGCAAGTACGAGCGAAGACCCCATGAACTCGTATATAAGCCTACAGCTATAGGGAGAAATATCTGCGAACATCTATATGTTGACACCTTCAAGATAGGTAGCGAATATTTCATAACCATTGTCGACAGTTTCTCTAAGTATGGGCAAGCATACCACACGCAAGCTATAACAGGTATAGAAACCACGAAGAATGTACTACAATTTATAAGCCAGTTTGGTATACCTACAAAGATAACCTGCGATAACGGAGTGGAATGGAAAAACGAAACCTTTCAAAAATTTTGTGCATACCATGGTATAGAAATATACTATACGACGACTATAGTCCGTTTGAAAGATTTCACTCCACGATAATAGAAACCCTTAGAGCTTTAAAAACTGAAGACAGCAAAGTATCAACTGCAGAAGCAATGAGATACGCTATATTAGGATATAACAACTCTATTCATACAGCAAAAGGATATACACCCTTCCAGGTAATTAAAGGTGACGTCAATTCGAAAGACTCTTTCGAGACCACAGAAGCCAGTGCCACTACACAGTATCTAGAAGAACACCAGAAAAGAATGGGAATTATAAAGACTCAGATACTCGACAGGCTTGCAACAAAACAGGAAAGGACACTAGAACGTCTGAATGAGAATAGAAAGGAACATGTACCGATAGACACGGACAAGCCTCTGTACTACAAGGGACACCTGTATCGTATATCCAGTAAGAAACAAGAACCTCTATACAAAACGACAAAGGAGAAACCCAAAGTGATTAGTTCTCATAAAGTCGATTTAGGCAAGATCACTATACACCCCAGATTGACGAAGCCTCAACGGTTTGTTTCAGACAAGCAAAATGACGATCCTACTGCTAATAATGATACACCTCACGATGGGAATAGAGATAACACCGATACAGAACAGCCTTCTACCCATGAGATTGGGCAACGCTAAGATGATAGAAGGAAAGCATACATTCCAATGCGGCATCAATCTGGAAATTTATAAGGAAGCTATGAAGTCATTCACAGAAGAGAGAACAACAAGAGCAAATATAAGACGTACTACAGAATAACGAAACAAATCATAAGGGAAATCGACGACGTAAAGGAACTCTTGCACAATCTCGAAGAGGAACCTCGTACCAAGAGAGGAGCCGTTAATGTGATAGGCAAAGCAGCTAAATGGTTATTCGGTGCCATGGATAGCGAGGACAAAGAGACCATACACGAGGAAATGGAACTACTTAAGAAAAATGAGCTACGCTTAAATACAGGTCTTACCAAACAAAAGACCATATTGCAGGAAATAACAAGAAGTCACACCCCTGCTATAGAAAGATTGTATGCAAATCAAAAAGAACTGAGCAGGGCATTAGAACAAATAGACAGTAAGGGTAGTATTAAAGCACATGAACCCGAATTAGAAAGCACGTTAATAGTAGAAGCATTATACGTGGAAATAGTAGCAATAAAAGAAAAATTGAAAGAATTAGAGCTTTCCATATCATTCGGAAAATCTCAAACGTTATATAGGTCAGCTATTAAACCCAAATTATTCAATCAAATCATAAAGCATTACAATAAAGACAATCAGGAAATGCAAATACCTACACTTAGGTCCATACTCAATTACTATCAGCTAGCCATAACACAAGTCAAGATTAGCAACAACACTGTACTATTTAAGATACACATGCCCCGAAGTAGAAGATTTCTACTACTGTCAGAGGAGGGACACCCATGCAACCAACATTTGCATCTACAAGATGCTGACGGAAGGAATCAACACCTGCATTAGGACCAGAATCCGCAACAGAGGCGACAGTATGGAGCAAATAAGCAACAATCACGTGATCATCGTACCGCTTCATACGATTAAAGTTACTATCAAATGTAACAATGAGGAAATTAAAGAAATTAACCGTCCTTATATAATCACGATGGACGACTGTCAACTAAAGGGACAAGGACGCACCTTCTCGCAGACCGTCACATTCCACAACGAGACTATATTCAAACTACCAGCCGAAGAAGCCACGATCATAGGGAAACAACCAGAAATACACCTAAGAACTATTCGACGAGACGAATTGGTGAAAATTAAGATTCTCTCGGATAATCTGGAAATACCAATCCTAGAAGGAAGAGCACAGCAACATGCTACATGGGCTAATATTAGCATTACCATCTTCACAATGCTTGCTGTAATAGGATTAGTTGTAACCTATTATTTCAAAAACCACCTGAAAAGGAAAAGCACTGATAACAAAGATACCAATCACACGCTGACGGCAAAACGAATGGTATCGTTTTCCGAACTTCGACGGTAGGAGTTATGATGACTATAGGAGCTTTACCGATAAGATACAGAGACATCGGACACCGGAAGCCGAGGTGTCTTTATACGGAACGATCGAGAGGAAGGCAGTGAGAATTGACAGCTGAATCGAGCAGCATCACTCTTATTAATAATCATTTAGAATTAAGTTTATTTTGTAATCTTTTTAAAAAGTATAAATTCACATCGAACAACTTAATTAGCGTCGAGTTTGAAACGAAAAATATCATTCGCTGAATTATTTAGAATTAAACACGCTGACGGCAAAACGAATGGTATCGTTTTCCGAACTTCGACGGTAGGAGTTATGATGACTATAGGAGCTTTACCGATAAGATACAGAGACATCGGACACCGGAAGCCGAGGTGTCTTTATACGGAACGATCGAGAGGAAGGCAGTGAGAATTGACAGCTGAATCGAGCAGCATCACTCTTATTAATAATCATTTAGAATTAAGTTTATTTTGTAATCTTTTTAAAAAGTATAAATTCACATCGAACAACTTAATTAGCGTCGAGTTTGAAACGAAAAATATCATTCGCTGAATTTTTGGGACATTGAGTTTGAAACAAAACGGTTTCACCCGTAAAACTTTTGGGACTCACCCCACTCCTACTTAACCCCGCCCCCTGGTCTCGCTATAACGGATCTATTACTACTCACATGATTTGTAAAATACTGTAATAAAATAATGTAAAATAACCCAATATTTTTTATTTCCGTCCTAAAAATCTTGTTTGTTGTAAGTACTGGTAGCTAAATATTGATATTTACAGTAAAAAGTGCAATTTTTCAAGTTCGAGGTAATTAACCCTTTTAGTGCCGGACGACGATATATCGTCGTTCGCTACACTTGCGAAAAGTGCCAACGACGATACATCGTTGCGTATGCGATGGCGCCTTATTCTTTGTATTGCGAAAAAGTTCTACCTCAAAATAAATTTATAAAACGGTCTAATATTATTACAAAAAAATTTTTGAAATTGTTTTTGGGTTTAATTCTTTGTTATATTCTTCTCTGGTTGGTGCAAAGGCTTTTTGGTACCATTTGTTCTGTAATAGATCTGTTTGACGCTTGCCGTGCATCATGGAGTTATCTTTTTGTTCTCAGAACCGATATTGGTTATTTTATTAAAAATGATTGAAAATGAAATACTTATACTTCATATTACGTGACCTACATAAAACTGTGATCAAACGATTATTTTTCTTGAGATTTTAGGCTTTCGCGGCCAATAGATCAACTAAAAATAACTTATGATTGGCTGAAGCACTGATCGGCATGATCAACCATAGGTATATTAAGACTTCCTGACAACAAGGAGCTTCAATATCGAAACGATTATTTTTCTTATGTGCAAATATTGTTTGTAGAAGAGAAACTTGTTTCTATGTTTTTCATCTTGTTTTATATTGATGTTATTCATATGATTTCCAGTAAATATTGAAATACAATTAGCATTATCTTATTCTCCCTTTCTTCCGTAATACGCTTTATTTGGAATTTTTTAAATATCATTCTTAGTTCGGTTTTTATAAGCTTTTTCCGAAACCTTAATAAATTCGTCAAATTCGTCCGGTTATCTTCGCAGAGGCACCCGTTTTTCGCTCGGCACTAAAAGAATTAAAAATAAAACATGCGATTTTCATTGAAGATTATAATTATACAGGTATCTGTGAATTGGCATAGATTTCATGATATTGATATTTGAATGATGTAAGTATTTAAAAGAAAAAAAAAAAAAAAAAAGTGAGACTCGAACAAGCGACCCCGCGACTACTAGACGCGAGCGTTACCGGGTGAACTAAGCGGCCTGCTCGAATGTTGTAACACATTTAGTGCACATAAAGCCCTCGCAAAACTTCAAAGTCGATTTTCTCTAGAATCTCTGAATATGGCATCAAACTGCTTTGGGAGATTACTATTCGAGTTCTCTGCTTCACGTAACATAAGTATGAAAAATTACAAAAACCGATTGCCGTGCCTTCCCCTTGTTAGGTTAGCTTAGGTTCGGTTAGATTGTGAACAATAGGTCGCGAAATTTATTCGTCGTTATTCATTATAACATCGATTGGATATGAATTATCTGCTTGATTCGCAATCTCATGGATCTATTGTTAATTTCAAAAGTATTTAAACCTTGATTCTGTAAACGCGTGGTCGCGTCACAAGGTTGACGCAGTTAATAATGACCGATTTTGTGATCGTTGAACCAAAATCAAATGTGTTACTTTTGCTTGAAACTGTTCTTGTCTCGAAGATCAACGACACCTCCGCGACCTGGATTAGTCGCTGGAAGACAATTTTACCTTCATTTTGATTTGTTAGAAATCTATGCGGGAGTTCAATTTTTCCGCGTTTCTCTCACGAGAATCTGGCGCCCTACTTTTGAAAGAAATTAGATATCGAATATTCGTCAGTCCCTGGGTACTAACACAAATTTAGTGGCACTCAGTCAGCCTCGATCCCCATCCGAGGTTTGATTGTGATTGCGTCACAACAGATAGGACCCAATACGCAGTCATTTCCGAGAGAAAAATAAAAAAATATACAGGGTGTTCCGAAACTACCTGACCCGGTGGGTATGGCGGTGTTCGGGAAGCCTCACTGATCACGAAAACGACCTTCCTTTTGTCCGGAAGCTCTTAGTTTTTAAATGGGAGCAGGTCAAAGTTGACCAATCAGAACGAGGCGTCAAGAGAAACGTAGGCACCTACGAACTCTGAGTTTTCTTCCCTCGCTTTTGTTTCGCGGTAGCTTGTTTCTTATTTCCAATAGGCATGTCTTCGGCTGACGTCATCCTGCCCGAAGTCACCGAGAAACAAAAGCGAGGGAAGAAAACTCAGAGTTCGTAGGTGCCTACGTTTCTCTTGACGCCTCGTTCTGATTGGTCAACTTTGACCTGCTCCCATTTAAAAACTAAGAGCTTCCGGACAAAAGGAAGGTCGTTTTCGTGATCAGTGAGGCTTCCCGAACACCGCCATACCCACCGGGTCAGGTAGTTTCGGAACACCCTGTATATTTTTTTATTTTTCTCTCGGAAATGACTGCGTATTGGGTCCTATCTGTTGTGACGCAATCACAATCAAACCTCGGATGGGGATCGAGGCTGACTGAGTGCCAAATCAGTAAAGCCTCCCGAACACCGCCATACCCACCGAGTCAGGTAGTTTCGGAACACCCTGTATACGTAGTTTTGAAAAAATCAGAAGTAAGCCGTTATCGGAAGTTTATCCAGGAGTTTTGTAACGAGAAAATATCTCAATATCTGGTATCGCTTGGGATAAAATTCGAGACGAGTGTACCGTATAGCCCCAAGCAGAACGATATAGTCGAGTGTGTGAATCGTACGATTGTCGAAAGTGCCAGGACAATGCTTGAGGCAGAAGATCTACCGCGTTTGCTTTGGGCGGAAACCATAAACACGATAGTGTATCTACAGAATCAAATTCTGCGGAGTAAAAAGAACGGAGGGAAAACTCCGTATGAGCTTTCGACTGGTAGAAAGACGAGTCTCCGTCACGTGAAGGTGTTTGAATCGCAAGCGTTTCTACATGTACCGAAACAATTTACGAAAATATTCGACGCCAGGGAGAAGCGTGTGATCCTGGTCGGATACTAGGGAGATTCGTCGAATTATTGAGTTTGTCATCCTGATACGAGGAGCGTGACGTTTCACGAAAGAATCGGTAAAGTGTGCCCGAACGGTGCGTCGATGACGAAAGAGGGATAACGTTTCCGGCGGAGTATGTCAGCGATGACGAAAAGGAAGTTGCAATTCGAGAGGAACCTGCAGCCAAACACAATGCGAGAGATGCACCTCGTGAGGATATACGAGACACAAATGCATTGCCGCCGAATGCGAGGTAATTTCTTCAAGACCGACCATTAATTCGAACTCCAAGAAGGTACGAGGTCAAGATCGATATTGTGGAGTACAACGCGCCAGCGTTATACGAGGAAGCCGTGAGTGAAGAGAACTCTGAAGAATGGACTAGGGCAATAGAAAACGAGTTGAAAGCACATGTGAAAAATGGAACCTGGGAAATTGTGTTAAGACAGACCGGCAACAAAACAATTGTTTCGGAATGGGTGTTTAAAGCGCATAGAGACATGTCAAAGAATAACTTGTAACGTAATTCTTTGACTTGACCCGACAACGATAGCAAAACATACGGGAACGACTATCTGCGAGAACCAACCTACGTTATAGACTGCTTTGACAATATCCAAATCCGAGAATTAATCATTCTGATTGGTCGAGAGCCTTTTAACCGATAACTCTTCTATCTACTTCGAGTCGTCCCTTTAAACCAAATCGAGAGCGTTCCTTAACGGATCGGTACGTATCATCTGGAGATTCTCCACGGCCGCTTCCCCAGAGCATCGGGCGACAGCTGGGCACCACATCCTTAACTCGGGCAGGAGGTTCCTCTCTTGCCCTTAACCGTATCAAAACTATCTCCGCCCGCTCTACAGCCCTTTGCCCATCTCCAGCGGGGCGCCGGTATTTCATCCGGGCTTCTGCCGGTTCGTGGAGACGTCTTCGTCGGGTACTCTCCTTTGCCGGGCAACTCGGTACGTCCAGACTATCTCCCCACGGCAGACTCGAGCACCTCGACCTCAACAAAACAATAACGAAATCTTGCGAGAGCCTTGACATAACTATACGAATCAACCCGAGATCGTAGCTTCCGAGCAGGGTGGCGACCCGAAGGGAACCAGAAATCGAAAACGTTATCTATATCGGTAACCAAAGCCGCCTTGGGACCGTGATATGAAAAATCACTTCACAATATAGTATACACACATACTATTACTATTTTTTTTAAATATACACTATGTCTGTTATTAATAATATTTTTAATTTTACCGCTACATTACATCATTACCTCTATTATTACTTTTTATTATATTTTAATTATTTATATCGCTTTGCCTTATTATTAATTATTATTGTTTCTATGCTTTAAAAATGTTATTGTAATACATAAAAAAATAAAAAAGGGAAACATTAACTTGTGTATCCTGATTTACACCGTGAATATTGTACCCTACCACCACCACCGCCACCATAGATCTTATTATCCTGCGCATGCCGGTGATCCGCCAAACTCTTCGTTCACACAAAAGCGTTATAGTAGTCTTGGGCGATTCTATCGTTTTTCCGCAAATCACCACTAAACACATTCTGGAAGTCATGCATCCCGAAGCCGCAGGAGAGGTAGTGTAAAAACATCATGCAGAACTGGCCGCACACCGTCGACGTCTGGCTGTGAAGCTGCTGAGTATTCCATCGGAAAGATCGACAGTTCCGTCGGAGTCTCGATGCGCGGTGATGATTCAGCGGTGGTAATCCGTAGCTGTCAAAGTAGTAGCCGTCTCCGTCAGCGTCCGCGTACATGGCAACCCAATGCGCTCCCGGCTTCGTATGATCGTCCGTGTTGGCGACAATGGCAGCGGGTTTCGACCAGTTTCGGGGTATTCTATCAGCTGCGTAGACACCCGTCGTATGCGCCGATATACCGCGAAGACTGAGGTAAAGGTCTAGCGTGTTCATATATGCGGTCCGTTATTCCGAAGCCAAAATTCAAAGCGTAAGGTGTTGTTCAGAGCGCAGATAAACGACCCTCGTGCTTCCTTACAGGCGTGAACGATGCACTCGTAATGGCCACGATTCGGCGGGAAGTTCTCGCATGGTGAGTTATTGGGGGTTTCATCCAAATCTATAACCTCCCTCGCCATAACGGTCTGCAGAAAAACCACACTCTCCGAACCTCGCGTGTACATGTTCCACAAAATACCGGCTATATTTCGGAGATTGGCGTATAACTGCTTGTATGTTGTACCGCCGTCGAACCACTCTAGGCTGTGCTGATAGCGGGTTGTGGTGTTGTTCTCGCTTCTGATTGCTGGTGGCAATTCGTTGAAACCATAGATGGTGAAACGATCCAGTGGCCTATGCATCTTCTTTCTACAGCCACGACGCCAATTTCCTTCGCAGCCAGACGCCCTTCGGAGTCTTTGAATTCCTCGATCTTGATGACAAAATCCATGGTCACGGTGCTAACTCGAAGGTGTTCAATGAGAAACTAACGACAATGCTAACAACCACCCGCGATACCGTGTGCATAAAAGATGATGACGCAGACCCCAAACTGCTGACCTATGTATTTTCTTCGATTGTTCAGCCGCCGTAACCTACGACGATTTGGCGCGAGGCGTCGATCTCCAGAACGTTATCGTACTCCGCGTAGACGATACAGTTCACGGTGGCGGCCAACGGTTCGTCGAAGTGTACCTAGATTCGTACACTACCGTGCTCGATCAGCTTCCAGTGGGAGTTGCTATTTGCCGAGAGATCGGGTGTAAGATCGAAAACGAACAGGCAATAGACGTCTGCGTAAGCGGAGGACTTCCGTTTCCGGCGACGCGGTGAGAAGGTGTTACAGTGACAGTGTACAAAAGGCAAACGGTGTGCGGTGTAACAGACGGGCAAACGGGCAGAGAAAATACAGTGCTAGAAGAAGGAAGGAATAGGGAACAAAGATAATAAATCAGCATAAATAGGTAGGGTAAGGAGGGCTAGTTAAAAGGGGGACAGAAAAGGGGTCAGAGAGTCAGGTTAGGAGTGCAGAGGGACTAGGAAAGGCGGGAGGCAGGTAGCAAGGAAGAAGGACAGACAGGTTGAGACAGAAGGTAAGGAAGGAAACAAGTGAGGTTGATAGGACAGATAGAAAGGTAGAAGGCAGGCGGTCAGGATAGCGTGGGCCGGTAAGGAAGGGAGTAACGGGAGCAGGTAAGGAAGGGAGCGGTTATGGAAGAAGAGGGCAGGGGCCTGAAACGGAATTTAACGCTTGAGAAAGTACGGATAGGGAGGACAGCAAGTGAGGGAGATATGGTGGGAGCAAATGTGAAGGGAAAAAGGAAAGAAAGGGAGGCAGAACGAGTGAAGAGGCAGACGAGGGAGTTGAAAGAGGCGGAGGTTTTCAAAAGGAGTAGGAAAGTGGAAAGATCACCGACAAAGGAGGCAGGAACAAAAGGAATGGAAGAAATGATGAGGAGGATGGAAGATGTAATGAGATCGGAGTGTGAAAGAATAAGAGAGAGGGTAGATGAGAAGGGATAGAACTGTGAAGAATAGGGGAATGCGGAGAGCAGGGGTGGTGGGAAAGAGAGGTAAAGCTAGGAAAGGAGTGGTGGTGGATAGTTGGGATTTATGTAATCAAAGATATAGACAAAAAGCTATAGCTGTGGGAAAAGTGGCTGGAAAGCAGAAGTATAAATAGGGAAGGGAAGAAATTGTGTAATTTAATAAATGAAAGAGGATGGGGAATTTTGAATGAATGTGTGGAAGGGGACGAGGAGGGGAATTGGACATTCGTGGGAGAAAGAGGTTGTTCGGTGATAGATTACATAGTGATGAGTGAAATGGTGAGAAATAGCGTACTGAGGATGGAAGTAGAAGGGAAGGTAGACTCAGATCATCTGCCGGTAGTGGTCTGGGTACGTAGAGAAGGAGGGAAGAGACATCATAAGGGGCAGAGCAAAAGGGGAGGGTATAATGGGCAGAAGTGACTGGACAGAGAGAGGAAAAGAGCTGTTTCAGGAAAAGGTAGATATGTGGGAGTAGGGTGAGCGGAGTGTGGAGGAAGGGTGGGAAAGCCTGAGAGGGAAGATTGTAGAGGGGCTAAAGGAGACCGAGTAGCTGAAGAAGAAAGGAGGGAGGAGTGGATGGTGGGACGAGGAGTGTAGAGAAGGAAAGGAGAAACTAAAGGAGAAACTGGTGGAGTTCAAGAAAGGGAAAGGGGATGAAGTAGAGTACAGAGAGGAAAAAAGGAGGTATAAGAAGCTGTGTGATGACAAGAGGAAGGTGGAAAGGGAGAAATGGGAAGAGGAGATAAAGGCAATAAGGACGGAGGAGCAGGTATGGAAGGTAGTAAATAGGGGAAGAAAAAGAAGGAAGGGCGTGAACGAGAACATCAGGATGAATGAATGGGATAGGTATTTCCGAGGTGTGTTGGGAGCGTCGGAGGAGAGAGTGAGGGGAGGGGAGTTAATAGAAAGAGAGATGATTGAAGATGAAGAAGACGTCACACTGCAGGAAGTAAGGGAGGTGGTGCAGAGACTGAAGGATAAGAAGGCGGTGTAGGAGGATAAAATTCCAAATGAAGTGTGGAAGTACGGAGGAGAGAATATGGAGAGGGCATTATGGGAGATATGTAAGAGAGTGTGCAGAGGAGCGGGGTGGCCAGAAGGTTGGAAGGAAGGAGTAGTAATTCCAATAGTGAAGAAGGGGGAGGGAAAAAGGTGGAGGAGTATAGGGGGTTCGCACTGACACAGACAACATACAAAGTATATGTAGGGGTTCTGGAAAGGAGGCTGAGGAGAGAGGTGGAAAGAAAAAGTTTGCTGCCACCGAGTCAAGCAGGCCTTAGGAAGGGGATGGGGACGGTGGACAACATCTATGTACTAAATTACCTGATGAACCGAGAGTTAGGGAAAAAGAAAGGGAAGCTAATGCTGCTTTTTGTAGACTTCAGGGCGGCTTTTGACTCAGTGGACAGGGGGAAGTTGTTCGAGAGTATGAGGGAAAGAGGGGTGAGTGAAGGGCTAGTGAGAAGATGTGAGGTGGTGACGGAGGAAACGCGTAACAGAGTCAGAGTAGGAAGGGAGATAGGAAAGAAGTTATGGACAAAGAAGGGGGTAAGGCAGGGATGCCCGCTCAGCCCCCTCCTGTTTGTCCTCTTCCTAGCGAACCTAGACGAGGAACTGGAGAGGGGCAGATGAGGGGGAGTAGTGCTGGGCGGGGAAGAAATTGTTCTGTCTAGCACATGCGAATGATGTGGTGTTAATGGCGAGAGGGAAAGATAAGATGAGAGGCATGATGAGGACGCTGGAGAGATATGTGGAAGGGAAAGGGCTAGAGGTAAACATAAAGAAAACAAAGGTGATGAGATGTAGGAAAGGAGGTGGGAGGTTTAAAAAGGTGAGCTGGAGATGGATGGGAGAGGAAGTGGAAGAGGTAAAAAAGTACACATATTTGGGGTATGTAGTTAAGACGAATGGGGATCAGGAGGAACATGTAAGAGAGAGAGTGAAGAAGGGAGCGAAAGTGCTAGGACAGGTATGGGCAATTGGAAAAAGGAAGTTCGGAGACGATTGGGGAAGAAGGGTATGGCTGTTTGACAAGTTGGTATGGTCGGTTGTGAATTATGGGGTAGAAATCTGGGGGTGAAAGGAAAGAGAGGAGGTTGAAAGGCTGCAGGAGAGGTATTTAAAACGGGTGTTAGGGGTAACAAGAAGAGTTCCAGGGTATATGCTAAGGGAGGAGGTAGGAAGGAGCTGGAAGCAAGAGCGGGAATGAGGGCCTGGGGGCATGAAAAGAGAATAAAGGAAGGAAGAAGGGGGGAGCTAGCGAGAAGATGCAGGTTGGAAATGAAGAAGAGGGTGAGAGCTGGAAAAGGGGTAGAGGGATGGGAAGGGGAAAGAAGAGAGTTTTACGAAAGTAGAGGATGGAAGGTAGAGAAGGTAGAAGAGATGTGGGAGTCAGGAAACATGAAAGGAGAGGAGATAATGAACATAGAAAGAAGGAAACAGAGGGAGGAAAGATGGACCAGGATAATAGAAGCAAAGGGGAACAAGGAATATAAATTCATTAAGGGGAATGGGGTGCCGGAATACCTAAAGAGGGGCTGGAAGGAGGAGAGATGGGGCAGAATGGCGAGGTTTAGATTAGAGGAAGAAATGAATGGAGGAATGTACTGGGAGAAGGAAGAAAAAAGAGGTGTAGAATATGTGGGTATGGAGTAGAGACGTGGAAACATGTATGGGAGGTATGCTCGGGTTTGGGTATAGACAGAGGATGGCAAGAGATGAGAGAAGAAGTGTTGGAGAGAAAGGACAGGGGGAAAACTGGATAGTAGAAATAGAAAGGATAAGAAAAGAAAGGGGGGAGAGAGGGAAGGAGAATTAGGCGGGGATTAGGAAAAGAGCGCCGGAAACGGACGCCGGCAGGGTGAGAGGTGGAGAGAGTGATGCGAGGGCGAGACTGAATGAGAGATTGGGGAGAATGAGCCAAAAGAGTTTTTTCTTTGAAATTTCTTTTTCTCCTTTTGCGAGCGAGGCATGAGGTGTGTGCGAAAAAACGAGGTTTTAAATAGGATAATTTGCACAGTAGTTTTAAGTTTTGGTGTAAGCGGAGTGGGAGTCCGTGCTGTGCCCCGCAAGGGAATAAATGGCAATAGTATAGTAGTCTGCGTAAGCGCTCCTAGATATCGAATTACCTTCGTTGAGGAAGTGTATACCAGTACCACTGAAGAGGGTGTGGTACGCGTCCACGTAAAAACCGGCTTTGCCGAAATCGGTCTGCAGTGCTTTCGAGGGTATTTGAACACCGTCGACGTACAACGATAAGAAATTAATACAATAGTTCTTAAAATTAAACGGGTTGAGTTGATAGTTGCCGTTAAAGGCATTGTTGTCAACGAGGCCTATTATAATCCGCTTAGGTAATTGGCCGAGAATCACGTTATCCACCGTACCACCGTGCAAGCCGGCGTGCATCGTCAGTGCTTTGACCTCTAGACGCGTAAGCGGATACTTGGCCGTTGTCTTAGACAGCAGTTTAGAATGAGCAATTAGAATACCGGGACTTATTTTGGCGCGTCTAACGAGGAGCGTGGCCTCCGTTATATGTGAAGAACACTCGCTCTTGGGGTCCATGAGGGAGAAACCATCTGATTAAGAAACACGTCCACCTGATTGAACAGCGAGTGTAGCAGGTTGTTAACAGGGGTTGCTTTGCTCAGAGCGCCAGGAGCTAACGTGTCCTTGGATCGTAGCTGCACGCGTAAACTTTCTAATTTTTTTACTACTTTTTTTTCTACGCGGAGCAACCTTTTTTCTCGTACTTTTTTTACGCTTGTTAACAGTTCTTAAGGGTGAGGCGATGCTCCTTCCAGCGACGCCGATGATAGAGTGGCCACCGCGTGATCGTTTTACAGCTCTATAGTCCGATCTTTTCATGAGCTCGTTAATTTAAGCCTCAGCCTTACGCTTAAGATTCATACCCGTTTCGGTGGCCCTGGTGCCAAACCATGTTTCAGCAGAGCGCCGCACTCGCTGACGTCTGTCAAGATATTCATGCCCGCGCGTACCGCCTCCTTACCGACGGCTCGGGCTCCTCTCGATAGCAAAGGTAACACGCACCGAAACTGACACCCGAGAAAGCTACCGATACCATACCCTCGCTGATACGGCGACCCCGCGAACACCCGAAATTTTGTGGAATATCCCCCACCTATCTGCGAATCGTAGTAATCGGTGTAATGAGGCATCAGTCTACCCGTTTAAAGTGTAATGTTACGGAGAGCGTCCGTGATTCGAATGGGATAGGTTCGCCCAGCTGGTCTCTTATATGGATATCGATCGTTTGAAAAGTCGTGCGGAGCAACAGTATGTACTTTAACGGTGAAAACGAGAGCACTTTTACGGCGGCGTACACATATTTGTTATCCATCTGCAGGGGAACCACGCGAAGCAAGGGTGTTTTGGCGTCTCCGGTGATACACGGCTTGCAGACATCGGTGTAAACAAACAGCATCTTGGATAGGGTGTTGATCACCGGTTGATTGGTCATCACAATGGGTTCTGCTTTCGATACCACGACCGACTCGGTAAAACCTAGGATGCGCGCCAGAGATCGGCAGAGTCTCAGCTCGTGCGGATCGTCTAGATCGTTATCGGTAGAGACGAACGATATGCTCGTAACAAAGCGCTGCGTTGTTTGCTATCCAGATGGCAAATAGCCTTTAACACTGTGGCGTGCTTCCGCCCTATAGAGCAGCGTGCGCTGGATACCATTACAACTGAATACTGGTACGTCTCGATCGGTGTACCCGCCCTTTATACCCTTTCGCGGTACGTACACATAGTGGAACGGGTCCGAAGAAAACACGCACGTGCGAAAGCGACAGATATTGGGGGTCGATTGCTTCAAATCGAGTGGTAGATAACCATGCGGTTGGGCCGTGGTATCGCGGTAGACTTCCTGTACGAAGCGCGGATTTTCAGGAAACACCTGTCTCGCCAGATGCTGTATCTGCGGTCTGTCGCGCGGATTTTTAAATACAACGATGTAGTTGGCATTCAACGAGATATCGCGCTGTCCTGTTCTCTGATGAAAGAGATTCTGCGTGATTAAGATAACGCTGATGTTCTTATGATGGCTGCCTTTGATAAAAAGGTCGACCACCGTGTTATTGGACTTATTCCCTCATGAGATCGTCGATGATGACGAGTTTCGGCCGCGGGTCGTTGCCGTAATTGATGTTCCGCGGCAGTCCCTCGTGAAACTCTATAGCGCTCCCGTACTCTCTGTACCCCTCCTGCCACTCTGCATAGTAAAAGAGAACACGCGCAAAACGCACGTCGCTCATGATCTCGATGAAGCATAAGAACTTCTTTACGAAGAACGTCTTCCCACACCCCGTGGGTCCGCAAATCATCGATGTCCACGGATGTTTCCACCTTGTATCCATTACAACGAATGAAGATATTTGACAATGATCCTTAGGTATATAGTTTTAAACCTCTATCGCGATTCACTCCCCCCTAACACGGGACCCGGGCGCGGCATGCGCGATACCACGAGTCTTGTAGATCGCGCGCACACGCGAGCTCCTATTGCCAACGCTGCTAGAACCTCGTCGGTGCGAGCTCACCATACCCGATGAGCATCGTTTAGATGTAGTGTTTTGTAATATGATCGCTGGCTAGCCCGTGTACGCTGCTAGCTCGTTTCATTCTGTAACATAATGGGTTGGGGTGCTTTATCGAATTATAGATACTTTAAGAATATTGTTACAATAATACTTATTACAGGTGTTCATACAGGTGTATATAAAATATTACTATCGTTTAGAATGTTTTATGAAATATATATAATGGTAGTTATACAAAACCGTAGGGTAACGATCCGAAACGACCGTCACGACGTTTTTTGCGGAGCTCCGTTTGTTTACAAGTTTTAGATTCTAACCGTGTCACAAGATCGTGAAACGGTGTACGACATATCGCATCGAAGTGTAAAACAACCGGCTCGGTAGTCTCCCCACGTACGAAAGAATGCATCCAATCGTAATTAATCGCTAAACTAGTTGTATAGTTTAGCGTGATATCTTTTACTATATGTGAGAGCCGTCTGGTTTACACACTTTATACGCATAAAATTTTGGACCTCCTAATACGAAGGACGTGATGTAGCTACCAACACCGTATGATTCTAGCTCATCTGTTAAATCGCCCAAAAGGCTAGCGAGCGGTGGCGTGTAATCGTTATCACTGTGGCACCCACCCGACACGTATATACACGAGTCGGTGTCGTAATATACCACCCGTCGATCTAATTTCTCGAGATAGTCATACAGTTTAAGGCGAGCATGAGCCGTGGTGTATGGAGCTATAACGACGTTGGTGTACGGTGTCGGTATCAAAGAATCTTTCGTATTTCGCGTGTTAACGTAAGGCATCTCATCGTCTATAGGTAAAATACCTGTAATTTCGATCTCTGGGCATATAAATAAATTCATGAGTTTTTGACATGTTGTCACGATTTCTGTTTTAGGTAAATTTTCGCGTTGAACAAACTTGCCCCAAAAAGAATTTAGACATAGCTTTGCAACGGACCGTAGACCAGGGTTCGATTGTATATTATCAGGATCGAGACGAATACCCTCCACCCTTTCATATTCCTCTATGTACGCCTGCTGAGCCTCTTTGTTATCGACGCATTCACGCGGCCAACCACTCGCCTCCTGCTTGATTTTTAAGAATGTCCGCAAAATGATCACTCGTCCGCGTCGTTGGGTTGTACTGCGTGATTTTATACTGCCATATCTCGTGTATACGCGTGATCTTATACCCCTTACATACAGCGCGTCTAACCTCATCCACAACCCAGGTCCCTTCGAATACTCTGTCCTCGGGGTTTTCGTGTGGACAGGATTTCTGTAGAGTAGACTCGGCGCAAGAACGACACAGAGCAAAGAGTAACTTACCATGCATACGCACTGGTAAAACAGGGTGATACAAATTCCGTGGTGGTAATACAACGCATTTAATCAGACCCTCCACGTTATCAATGTTATAAGATTCACCCGTTAATTCGCAACACTCGGCGCCCACATACACCCTCGGATGACCTACGGGGAATTTTCCTGTTTTCGATATGAATGGGTACAGCGAGCATACATCCACACAATGTATTCTCTATGACCCTTAGACCTCATAAAAACTTATGGTATTCCCTGTACTACCGCCGAAGAAAGCATCGCGGGGTTCAAGTGGTTCCTGCAACACTAGTGGGTTATTGTTTAGTTCCCGGTATAATTCAGACTGTTCCGGCTCGTTAATCCAGCAATCGAATTCGCACTCCCAAATCTCCGTCGGTTCATAACCGAGGAACCGAATCTTATCGTTAATTGCCTGTGTTCTCTCGAAGCGTTCATCCATGGATTCGTCTGTGTGTAAGCGGGTATCCCTGTTTATATGGTAACACGTGGGGCAACCATGCCAGAAACAGCCTTGAAATTGAAATATGCGCTGTACACCGGTATCGACATCGTGATGGTACCCGTCAACAGGCGTACCCCCAGGTAAGCGGTATTCCCGTGTACGCCCAGCATGGGCTATGGTACACCCCAGACGGCAGTCCAGCGAAAGGAGCCATAACAACACCTTACGCGATTGTTTGTCGCTGTAACGATACCCACCCGATGGTAAAATAGCTATCTGTTCATCGCGCAAAAAATTTTTCCGAAAAACCCTCGAACACGCCGAGGCTATGGTAGTGCTTTCTGAAAAGGGGCAAACGTTACCGTATCGCAGGAACATTTCGCGGAAAGAGACACAGGCTTTTTTTAGGATAGTGACATCTGTTTTACAATAATCGATTAATTCCGTTCGAAAGTTAAATACGTAGCCCGCTGCTCGTTGCTCGTTATACCGCGTTAAAAACAGTGAACGGTTGGTGACATCGTCTCGGATGAATAAAACTGGAGCGGTGGTAGCGGTCCTATATAGTTTTGATTGTCGGGGTGTTGAATAGATGTGGAGAGATTCCTTTTTTCAAAACATCAGTGGTCGAAAGGCCAAAGGCTTTTGGTAAGGCAGCTAGGGGCATGTGAAAGTAATTAAGACTATCTATAAAGGTTACACGACCGGTTTTCATCATTATGATGCTTCTACCGTTAAGTATCAATGTTGGGGGTTTTACACTTTTCCTTTTCCACTTCAAGAGATATCTTAGTATAAACTGCGCATCGAAACCCTTGGCGTTATGCGCTATGCAGATAATGCGCTGAAACGACTTCCTTGCAGAATCATACGCGAGCTCGACAAAATGTATGAATGAATCCTGTTCGAAAGTATTTTCGCGCACACCGCAGGACGGGCACAGTTTCGTGAGATTGAGATCGTTAATGCAGGTGATACAGACATCTTGAACAACGCACAGGTTTGGAGTATGAATGTACGTTGTGTCATTACCGGGTAGTTTGTTTATCTGTTGTGTTTCAAAATCGTAAAATAAGTACATTCTTTTTTTTTTTGACTGGTTGAACTTTTCACCGGTCTTACGTAACACTGATGCTCTATATTGCTTAGGCTTTTACAAACTCTGCAGTACCCTCTATCACAAGAGTGTTTCCCCTTCGTTCTTTGAAGAGATCTAAGACATTGTGGACAATTCCGCACGGATTGACAGACGCCCTTTTCTTTTCCCTTTTGTTTGTTAAGTAGAATGTTTATATGGTTATCGAGGCATGTTGGGCCGAAAAAATACCTACAGCAGTTGAGACATTTCACGGTGGGGAAACTCGTATCACAGAGTGATTGTCCGAAACATCTAGCACACTTGTGAGAGCATCTATGCTGTGTTACGTTTGTGTGGCCTGGTTACATGGTATACAGAAACCGCAACTCCCCGTAAATTTAGAATCGGTTGATAATATTTCAAATTATTATAATATAAAATGTGGAGCGTCTGCCACGGTTTTTCCGATCCGTATACGACATCAACGATTTGCGATCCGTCGTACAACGGTTTCTCACCGGTTCCTATATTCTCAAACTCGTAAACGACAATGACTATACCCTTCTGCACGAGGTATCTTCGAAATTTGTTGATTTCCTGAATACCGCACTCGTCAGATGGTATATCTACACCGGCGTTTCACACAAGTTCAAGAGCAAGTTGTTTTTATAATCTACCCCGTTGAGAGCGCACAGATTCCCATTTCTCGGTTAATTCTCCCGAGCGCACCTCGCCCCGTTCTACGTATACCGCTGCTGCAACGAGCGATCTAGGCAGGCAGAGATTATCCGAGTTCGCGATGGTCAGATAGATTGCTTTTTTACAAACGCGTGTGTTAGTTGTACACGAGCAGCACCCACCGGTACTTTGACTATACATGACGAAATAACAAAAGATCTATCTAGTTGGAATGTGCCCGTGCTCTGTGTGACACCCGATATTATACCCCACACATCTCTTTCGAGAAAATCACGACCGGGTCTGTATGACAACCATGCGGCACCCTGCGCAAAACTATCTGAATTAATTGTCAAACCTATATAGTCGCGCGGAGTGCATGAACTTGTGAGATATGTGTGTATGTCCCTGACAGCTCCTTGTAACCAAGACATTACACTAGTATCTTGGTCCTCGGGTGGTTGGGTGATAGTTATTCTTATTTCACGCCCGTATAAACGAAACCTTTTTATCCGACGCGTCATTTGGGATTGTATGGTAAACCTATGGCCCGGTGGTAAAACATCATTTATCGGTAACCTCTTCTTCTTCTTCTCCATCTTCATGATCATTGTCGTCCTCGTTTGATTGAATGATACGGCCACACCCCATTTGACAGTACATCTCGTCGTCATTCGCAGCGTCTAGTGATTGAACAGTATTTTTTTTATTCCAATTACGAAATACCGTAAAATTATTAACAAGTGCACTAACTTCTCATTCTTCACGAGGAATAATTGCCGATCCTATGTACGAGAATAATGCGTCTAATTCGATTTCACCATTCCCAACATTTCGAGATTTAGTAATTTCTATTGAAAAGTGGTACAGTGGTAGTACAGAACATCAATATGTTGTTACCTTCTTCGGAGAGAACTGGCTCCATGGTTTCGGAAATGCTCTGTGCATCGTCATCGGAGTCTGTATCGCCGTCCGTGTCATCGGTATCGCTGGCCAGTAGTGCTATCCGCGCCTCTTCTTCAGCGATATCTTCCTGATGCGGTGATAGGGGAATGACCGGGGATCTTGGGACTCTGAATGGTCCGTTGTTAGGTGCGGGGACATTACCATCAACCATCCATGACTCTGATTTTCTTTAAAATATTTGAATTTTCCTGATCATTCGAAATTGCTGTTATTATTAAAACATTGGTCGTTATCTCCTACAGATTCATGCTCGGGGTTAATAAAGCTACTGCTACTGCTATCACTTTCTTCGCTATAACGATCATACAGGCGTTGTGTTAGCGTCGATGGGCCTGGTAGTGGCTCTGTATAAAATATATAACTTAGATAAAGTTCCACACTTATTTATTATAAATTTGTTACCATTATCGTGATAGGCTGTTGTTCTGCCATTTGCAGAGCACCCCGTCACATCATCGAGACATCTCTGTAGCATCAAAGCCTCCGCTTCGACATGTTCAGTACGGAATCTTGTCAATTTTTACGACATTTGTTTTGAAAGATACACGTCTTTTTTTCAAGCAATGTTATTCGTAGATGGAAATACATACCTCTGTGGTACATGTGGTGTTGCATCATGGCTATTGTAATTTCTTTATCACACACACCACGCTTAGCGATACATTTGACAGCTACCTCGAATATGTATGGATCATTCTTGAAGTAACCCAGTCTATGCCCTCGGGCTAGCACTCGTAACGTACAGTGACTGAATATGCTTTTTAATTGACGTGTCAGCAAATGAAACCCTAAATATTCCAATTCGCGACACCACACCGTTGAAAATAATTTCGGATTTCTAGGTGTGTTTAACCTGTGAGACCTCACGAAATTGATTATACATTCACGTATGTTTCGTTAATCGACCATTATCGATTGGGAGATTATCACATCAGCAATTAGTTACAAACAGGGACAATGTCTTCGGAGACATCCAAGTGTTAACTAAACAGCGGTGCATATTCCCAGGATGGGTCTCGATGGAGCGCTGTTATTAGTTTTACAGGAATTTTGCAACGATGCATAACAAAATGACACTACTAGGTGTCCAGTAAAAAATACATCGTGGTTTCACAGCGCTAGTTGTCCACAATAATGTTTATTTGCGCTGCTGTCGATAGAACATGTTTCTTATTATTAATAAAAAAAATCTATTTTTTGTTTTTCCGTTGCACCCAAAAAAAAATCCGGACAATCAGGATACATTGTGAGATGGAGCAATATAAAGCATATACTGCTACTTCAGGAATAACAAATATCATCGATATTTACTTACGTATTTTTCCTCCGTGTAGGGATAATGAGATCATACACGCTAATTATTTTAAATAGGCGAACTCATTGATATCTCCATTGATGAGTTCAATGTTGGGTTGATAGGCTTTTTTTTAGTCGATAGCGACACCAAGTATATATTGTTACACGATATCGCGCTGCGATGTACAACGCTATGATGTATCATTAGTTACAGGGTGTCGCGATGTGTCACACCATCGTGACTTCAGGCAAAACAATATAATTCGGTGGATTACGCAAAATCAGCATTAGGCATATCAAGACCCGGATCACCCTACTCTTAAATGTCTGGATATCCTGCAGTGTAGTATCTTACCATATCAGCAGATTTATTCAATAACATCCGGAATTGTTCTTTTACACGACCAGTACTGCAGAGTCTTACGACGATAACATTAAGAACGCTGATTGTGTTATTTGTCAAGATGTTCAAGAAACAAGTATTACTCTCTACCTACGGACTAAACCGATCATTCTCGAAACAAATAAATACAGGTTTCTCGCTGAATCGTTCAGGAAACCTATCGCCCGTAATACGCCTCATTAATCAAGATTATTTCGGTGTGGAGTTTGAAGCTGACGAGTGGGAGACCGTCAAAGGCCACTTTCCAATCATCGATAAATTCTTCAGCGATACAGATGTCACCAAGGATGTGTCCAAGGATTTCAATAGTTCTATATCTACAGGAGGTCATGAAATATCCTTTACGTTTTCATATGGTGAGCGCGCAATCTTATTCAAACCAATGACGCCCACCGCTGTGGATAGTAGTTTTTCGGGAAATAAAGAAGTCAGAGCCTACATACCGTCTGTGGTGATGAAGAAGGTTTCCTAAAGAAGAAGAAAGAACCTAAAGAAGATCCTGAGTTGCATTAACGTCCAAACAAATCGACTACACAATATTACGGCCAACGTTAATAACTGCAAAGATGTGCTGGTGGCTGAGCTGGATCGACGTGAGGACGAAACAAAGGATACCATATTGGATGATCTTCAGCACCTCTTGAAGAAAAAGGATCTGCGGTGTACTTCGATTTACCAATTATTGGTTGACTTACTTTCTGTATACAACCACGAGTGATATGACATACAACCACGTGTCTTTTGTACAGAGCACGGCATAGCCCCTGGCCGCAACTGCAGCAACCAACGAATTCGCGCACAGTTCACAAGCGCCCTAATACTCTTCATCTAGAAAAAAATGTATCGCGTGTTTTGCATAATATATATATATATTGACACGTGGCACCCGCGGGACGGCCAGTTACATAAAAATATAGGCACACGGAGGACCGTGCCGCCGACCAAAGCCGCCGAGAGAATGCCGACGACGCCGAATGTTTGCGGTGAGAGGAAGCCGGGGAGAGAAACCGGCAGCGCCGAGTCCGGAGATCGAGCAGGCTCGGGTAAGTTCGGCGCCACCCGGAGACTAGCTGGGTGTGAGCGCCGAAAAACGAAGAGGGGACCGAGGCGAGAGCCAACGCACGAGTTCCGGTGAACTCGAGATTTTTCGGGAATCCTCGGGCCGGGGGGTCGAAAGAGAGAGAGAGAGAGAGAGAGAGAGAGAGAGAGAGAGAGAGAGAGAGAGAGAGAGAGAGATTTGATTGATTGATTTATGTTTATTACCTTTCTTAGCTGTTTGTTGTACATTGCTTTACATGTTTGATATTGTATGATTGATATTATATTGTATGATATTATATTATATTGTATGATATCCTTAATTAATTGTACTAATAATATAATCCTTTAAGATTCTCTTGTATGTTATGCGTTTTTCACAACTTTTGACCTCCATTGGTAGCGCGCTGTACATTTTCACCCCTTCATAGGGCACGCTTTTTTGGGTACTTCTGGTTCTTCTGAATTGTATTCGAATATTTTCCGCTTGAGTCGTCTTCCTCTTCTTTAGATTTATCTGAGCCTTCTGTATTCCGATAACTGAACCATTCAGTTTACGGCATTCTCGCCGTAAGTCTTCACTGGCAGCTGCCAGGGATTCCACCTGCTTAGTTAACTTGGACACTGATGCATTGAGTTCACTAACATTCTCTAGTTTAGTTTCTACTGATGTCATTTGTGCCGTCAATTGTGTTACTGAGACATTGAGTGCGGCAATGGTTCCCAGCTTCTCATCTACAGACTGAACTAGGTTCTTTACGGATACAAGAACTGTTGATCCCGGGGATAATGTTATTGCACAGGTAGGACAATGGTTAGCAATAGCTTCCTGCGCCTGTCTTGTTGAAGTTAGCTGCATTACATGCTTTATACAGGCAGGATGATATACATGCGCACAGTCAGTTCCTGGCATTATTATATCCGTCGGAGGTATCATATGATTGCAAGTGCTGCATTTCATTACCATCTTGATCGATAAATGCCGATAGTTACTTAGTGTATAACCTACCGAAGAGATGTCACCACGTCACAGTCTGTTAATCATTCAAATGTCAGAGACCTCGTACAATATAGTATGGCAAGACAACAAAAGAAATAATAATAACAGATATAAATAAATAATAGCGTCGGCAGAAGATAAGTCTCACATGTACACCTACGTATACCGAACAACGCCCAACCGACGAGCAGAGCACTTGCCAAAAGTCACCATTCAGACTAGAAAACTCAGCTTCATTTCAGCTTCACTTCACAATCACAGAAGCTAGCACAATATCAGAGCACAAAACACCAACTGCATCAACCTGCACACAAAGTGCACCCAAAATCGCCAGGGCCCCTCAATACAAGACTCAAAACATCGGAACAAAAACTGACACGTCTGACTTCGACAACGATTTGGAGAGAGGGAGTGGGAGAGGGAGAGGGGGAGAGAGAGAGAGAGAGAGAGAGAGAGAGAGAGAGAGAGAGAGACTTTGATGTTTATTAGCTTCCTCAGATATTTGTTGTACATATTTTTACATGCATGCATGATATACTTAATTAATTGTACTTATAATATACTCTTTTAACATTCTCTTGAATGTTATCAGTTTTTCACAACTTTTGACCTCTGTTGGTAGCGCGTTATACATTTTCACTCCTTCATAGAACATGCTTTTTTGGGCACATCTAGTTCTCCTGAATTGTATTGCAATATTTTCTGCTCATTTCCACAATATTTCCGCACAATAATGAACTTATTCGCTACTTCTTTCGGCATCAGATTCTTGACGCCCTTGTAAATATATATACACGCATTAAAGTATAGTCTCTGCCTCACACTCATAAACTGAACCGCTTGTAACATATCCTCTATCTTTGTATACCTGCTGCATTGCAATATGACACGCATCGCTCTGTTTTGCGCTATCTGCAATTTATTGAGTTCTGTCTCGCCCATACAGACTAACAGAGTAGCACAATATTCAAAATGTGGTGCATTGATTGCCTTATATATGACGCATCTAGTGTACGCTGATATATATTGTCCTATTTGATTAAAAAAAAACTCGTCTCTTTACCTATCTTTTTCAACATATATTCACAGTGGTCTTTAAATCGCAGCTTATCATCGATCATCATTCCTAGGTATTTCATTTCTTCAACTCGTTCAATTTCAGTTCCATCCATACATTTCAGTACGATGTTCCCTCTTAATTCTTTTCTCACACTCCTTACAATCATGCTTTTAGTTTTATCCACTGTGACGTGAATTTTTGACAATGCACGCCACAAATGACCCGCAAGAGTAGGGAGGTAGGAATTAACTGTTTAACGCTCCAAACGTCAGTCCTGGGTTAAGGCGCACAGATTCCGCAGTATTAAGTAACCAGCCTGTCGTCCGCTTTCATGTTTCTTTGCTTGGTTTTATTTGCATACTGCTTGCTTTATTTTCCTTTTTCTTTCTTTGGATAATGTATGACGCTTTGGTGAGACCGATTGGTGTGTGAGCTGGTGGAACAATGCAGAATCAAGGGGGAAATGAGGAAAGAGGCGCTGATTTTTGGTGACCCTGGGAGACCGACTGCCGCCGCTTCACGAGGAGGGGATGCTGCATCCAAGGAATCAGGAGAGTCCAGAGAACCCGAGATGGGGCTCATGCTTTTGTCTGCCGGCCGTCCAGCTGGGACGCCCTACGATAGACGCCGCCCTCGCCGCCGACCAGGAGTTAACGTATCCTCCTCGTCCTGCCGCGGGGCTGCGAGAATATTTACGGCGGGCTCATGCCGATGTACCGCCGGAGACAGGGAGGGAGAGCCGCCAGCACCGCGGACTCCCGCGCTCCCTGGCCTACGAACGGACCGCAGCACCCGAAAACTTCCGAACGTGCCGCCGACAGCTTCGGTCATTTTCGTGACTAGCGATGATCCTCATCACGAAAAACCCCTTAAGCAATTAATACGTTTGAAGTTCGATGTTTTGTCACGGTTCCGCCAGCGCCCGAATAATGTAAATAGTGGGGGTCAAGAGGTCTCGAGCTCAGTGAAATTGAAATAGTATTTCACTTACGTTTGGAGCTTCTTAGCAAGTGGTCTAGTAGGGAAAGTAGTAAGCTTAGGCAAGAGACGAAAAAAAGAGAACTGATAACGGAAAAGATACAGAAGGAAGGACGGAGGGAAGGAAGGAAGGAAGGAAGCCCTTCTGGCTCTTGAAACCTTGCTATTGATTGCTGCTACGATATTTAGTAAGACCTTTGACTACCATTATAAATTGGCGAAATTATTTCTTGGTGTTAGCGAAAAATTACCGTTTAGGCCTTCTGCCTCGGCGGACGTATCTCCGATTTTGAGAGTCCCGATGTGAATGTCTTTCCGCATCGGGTTAGCAAAAAGGACGATAGTGCTGGGCTTTGCGATTTAGTGATATTTCGACAATTTTCTGTTTGTTTGAGTTTTGCCGCATGAGGCCCTAAAGTAAGCTCTATACTGGAATCTGTCTCTAATTAAGTTTTCTTCTATAGTCAAATCTTTCAGTAGCGCCGCGCTTTTAGGCGTCATGTCATGATAATATAATTTATTGATGTCTCGCATCTTCTAGTTGCCGCGTATGGCTTGTAGATTTTTCCAAATTATTTGGTAACTGAATGTTGAGTGCCCCTCTGGCCCAACAGAATATTAAAAATCCTTTGTTCGCGAGATACACGCTCGACCCTCGTGGCGACCGCGTGTGTTTTCGCCGGCCGTATTTGCCGTTCGTTCTGAACATGGCCAATTAATAGCCACAATGAATATTCTAAAATAAATTTATCATATCAAACTGGGTTTAAACAGGCCACTATAGGATGCCTTTCGTTATAATAATTATATTGTATGCTCTCGCTATTTATGTGATTTCTTGGT
>NW_014333413.1:0-7276 GCF_000341935.2 Cephus cinctus
TTCAAGCTACTTATTACGGCAAAGAGCCTGAGCCCATACTGAGAAAGAAAGATTTCCTCGCCTATGGTTCACTAATTATCATCGATTGCTCTAAGCAAAATGAGTCGCTCAAATTTGGACCAGTCGACGTTCGTCTCGAATTCGAGGCAGACCAAAATTCCCCCACCGAAACATCAGCGTTCTGTTTAATTCTGCATGATCGAATAGTAGAATATAATCCAATTAGTGGTGGGGTAAAAAAGTTAGTATAAAAACCCTACGATCATCTCAATGCAAGCAGTCTGTCACAATGGAGTTCATCGTGGACGTACAAGGTTTCAAGAAACCCTCGGACGAGTTTGTCTTGAAGGAGCTGTCTGTGATTGCAGTGGGTAGCGATTTCTCCGAGCCTGCGACGTTTCTGTTTAAACCACCGTGTCCATGGAGCTCTCTTTCAGCGAAATACAAGTGCATGAATTTGTGGTTACAACGCAACTTTCATGGTATGTCTTGGAACTCTGGCGATACATCTTACAACCAAGCCGGAAATATTCTTCGAGTTATTTTACGAGATGCTACCAGAATTTATGTAAAAGGATTGGAAAAGAAAAATTGGTTGGAGAAATTTATGGGACAATCGTTAAACATCGTGAACTTGGGAGATCTGGGCTGCCCTTCGCTGCAAAAACTGAGAAAAAATTCACTTACCCTATGTACGCATTACCATGCTCCGCATTTCAATTGTGCGATGGAAAATGTTAAATCGTTAAGGACTTGGATGATGGAATGTATATTTTTTGATTAAGAATAAAGTGTGTAGAAATAAGCAGTTGTATTTTGTTGTCACTTACGTGGAAATTTATTTAAATCATAAGTATGAACGTTTACAAATATCGCACTTTACCGACCGGCAGTCGATTAATCGAGTTTTTGTTTCCAGCGCTTACCGACCAGTAGCCGAATAATCGGCTTTTTGTCACCAACGCTTGCCGACCGGTAGCCGATTAATCGGCTTTTTTTCGCCAGCGCTTACCGACCGGTAGCCAAATAATCGTCTTTTTTTCACCCACGCTCAGCAACCGATGGTCGATTAATCGGTTGTCTTAGCGATAAACAATCATTTTTTTTACTGTCGCCTGTCTTTTAGATTAAGGTATATTGCACAGAAGCTTTGCTTGCGTTGCTTCGGCTCTACAGACTTTCTTATATCGTTTGGATACATTTACCCTTCGCAATGAACGAAAAAAATGGCAGTGGAGAGTTTTATTTAGATCATTTGTCAGACTGTCCTGACAGTAATTTAGAAAGTGATAATATTGACGAAAGTGATAGTAGCGATATAATAATTCAAAAACAAAGATCTGTATTGCCACTAAGATACAGCGATTCAGAGGACGAAGAAATAAGTATCATAGAAGACGATTTAAATAACAATGAAGATGACGATGAGATATGGTCGAGGAACGACGAAGCAAGAATTTTGAAGCCGTTCGACGGCAGCCCTGGAATAAAAATTACGCTAGCTTCTCCTGAAAATGTAATGGACAGTGTCAATTTATTTATTGGAGACGACTTTTTCGAGCACCTGGTGATGGAATCGAACAGATATCATTACCAGGTCATGGAAAGATATCAAATTCCATCAAAAGCAAACAAATGGACTAATATCACCGTACCGGAGATGAAGAAGTTTTTAGGACTAATAGTTCTAATGGGACAAATAAAAAAAAACGTCCTCTACGATTACTGGTCGACCGATCGAACTATAGAAACTCCATTCTTCGCACAGGTGATGAGCCGAAACAGATTTGTGCAAATAATGCAGAGCTGGCATTTTGCGAACAATGACAACATACCTAACAATGCACATAGGCTTGCTAAAGTCCAGCCTGTGATTGATCATTTACGGCGAAAATTTAATGACGTGTATAAACCCAGTCAACAACTATCTTTGGATGAATGCATAATTCCGTGGAGAGGCAGACTCTCGATTAGAACGTACAATCCAGGAAAAATTACGAAGTACGGGATACTACTGAAAATGGTGTGTGAAGCTGTCACAGGTTACATCTGTAATTTCCACATTTATGCTGCTGATGGAAACAAATTAGAAGACACGGTGTTAACAGTTCTTGAACCATATAAAAACTTATGGCATGAGATTTATCAAGATAATTATTACAATAGTGTCAAAATGGCCCAAATTATCCTAGAAAATAAGATGCGAGTGTGTGAAACCATTCGCAAAAATAGAGGTCTTCCTCAATCGCTAAAAACTCTACGACTTACAAGAGGACAGTACGAATTTCGCAGGAATCGTGAAATTTTGTTAGAAGTATGGAATAATGGCAGAAGAAATGTGAATATGATTTCTACCATACATTCTGCACAACTGATGGAATCCAGAAACAGAAGCAGAAGATCCACAGCCTCAATACAAAAGCCTAATTCCATCATGAACTATAATAAATATATGAAAGGCGTAGATCGCGCGGACCAATATCTCGCGTATTACTCTATTTTCCGAAAAATAAAAAAATGGACAAAACGGGTTGGAATGTTTTTCATCAATTGTGCATTGTTTAACTCATTCAAACTATACACAGTTATAAATGGAAAAAATATTACCTATAAGAATTTCCTGCATAAAGTGGCAATTTCGTGGACGGCAGATAGTGAAGCTAATTCTACGGAACACGATGACAGTCAACCTATTCCTGAACCTACAAGGAGAGTAGCCAGATCAGACCATCCTGGAAGACTATCGAATTTCGGGAAGCACAAACTTATAAATATAGTGACCAGTGATCGAAATTCCAAACCCCTAAGACAATGTAGAGTTTGTGCAGTTCATAAAAAAAGAAGTAGAACAGGTTTTGTTTGTAAATTTTGCGAAGTTCCATTACATAAAGGCGACTGTTTTAAACGTTATCATGCTTTAAAAACATATTAACTATTCCTTATTTGTAGTAACCACTGTAATACATAAAATAAATACAATTTAGCGTTAATATCATTAAAATAAAAGATTCTATGAAATGTAATTATCCTATAATAACAGAAAGTAGACAATTTATTTGATCATACGGAACGCACAGACACTCTATCGCGACAGGCAAACCAAAACAGAGCCGGCGCCAGGGAGAATCCGTGGCTGAGCGGCCGGTCGAACGTGCGTATGCTGCTGAAACGCTAGCGGTCGGTAATGTGTTAAGAATAAAGTGTGTATATGAAAGAAATAAGCAGTTGTATTTTTTATCACTTACGTGGCAATTTATTTAAACCATAAGTATGAACGTTTACAAATATCGAAATTCCATGAGGTTGAACTTCCCACCGAGGTAACACATACAAAGCCGATTCTTAGCGGTATCCAAAACCATCCGTTCAAAGAAATCCTCATCGTCCGTCAGAACCTTTGAGATCCTTGCTGGCAGGAATACTGAGAAACTATTCTCCACGTCAACGATGTGTCTTGCTCCAAATTTCGTTTGAATTTTCCTTATGCTGGTAATCTTGTATTCTTTTTCAACCTCCAGTTCTGATAATTTTTTCGTTGGCAGGAAACCCTCCAAACGCGCCACTTTGTTAATTTTTGAGAAGTCCATTTTCTCACAGGTTCGATTAAATCTTCTTCTCAAACCTATTCTTACTTTCAGTTCACGTTCTTTCTCCAAACTCGACGAATTGCGACAGTAAACTAATGAAAGAGCACCAAGCTCTTCCTTATATAGAGGGCACTCTTCTTCTTCTTAAGAGTGTGAAGGAATTTTAATTAAATAAACAATTCATGGATCTACATTTCGGCATTATACAAAGGTTTGCTAAATTCTTTGACATCAAAGATCCACCGTCTCGATGCGCAATTCCTCTCGAATAAATAGTGCACATTAAATTATTGTAAACAATTTTTCGGTAACGTACAAAGGGTAATTTGAAATGTCCTTTGATTTTACCGTCTCCCCAAGGCCACTGTATCGTAGCGGAACTTGATAAATTCTTTGGCAGCAAAGATCCGCCGCCGTCTCGATGCGCAATAATTCTCGAATAAATAGTGCACATTAAATTATTATAAACAATTTTTTCGGCAACGTACAAAGGGTTATTCGACACCTCCTTTGATTTTACCGTCTCTCCAAGGCCACTGTATCGTAGCGGAACGATAGGGGTGAAGAAGGCGGAAGAGGAACAGGGGGTTATGACGATAATGAAATGTCATCGGAATTCTTCTCGAATAAATAGTGCACATTAAATTATTATAAACAATTTTTTCGGCAACGTACAAAGGGTTATTCGACACCTCCTTTGATTTTACCGTCTCTCCAAGGCCACTGTATCGTAGCGGAACGATAGGGGTGAAGAAGGCGGAAGAGGAACAGGGGGTTATGACGATAATGAAATGTCATCGGAATTCTTCTCGAATAAATAGTGCACATTAAATTATTATAAACAATTTTTTCGGCAACGTACAAAGGGTTATTCGACACCTCCTTTGATTTTACCGTCTCTCCAAGGCCACTGTATCGTAGCGGAACGATAGGGGTGAAGAAGGCGGAAGAGGAACAGGGGGTTATGACGATAATGAAATGTCATCGGAATTCTTCTCGAATAAATAGTGCACATTAAATTATTATAAACAATTTTTTCGGCAACGTACAAAGGGTTATTCGACACCTCCTTTGATTTTACCGTCTCTCCAAGGCCACTGTATCGTAGCGGAACGATAGGGGTGAAGAAAGTCCTTTGATTTTATCGTCTCCCCAAGGCCACTGTATCGTAGCGGAACTTGCTAAATTCTTTGACATCAAAGATCCGCCACCGTCTCGATGCGCAATTCTTCTTGAATAAATAGTGCACATTAAATTGTTCTAAAAAAATTTTTCGGCAACATACAAAGGGTTATTCGACACCTCCTTTGATTTTACCGTCTCTCCAAGGCCACTGTATCGTAGCGGAACGATAGTGGTGAAGAAGGCGGAAGAGGAACAGGGGGGTATGACGATAATGAAATGTCATCGGAATTCTTCTCGAATAAATAGTGCACATTAAATTATTATAAACAATTTTTTCGGCAACGTACAAAGGGTTATTCGACACCTCCTTTGATTTTACCGTCTCTCCAAGGCCACTGTATCGTAGCGGAACGATAGTGGTGAAGAAGGCGGAAGAGGAACAGGGGTATCAAAGATCCACCGTCTCGATGCGCAATTCTTCTCGAATAAATAGTGCACATTAAATTATTATAAACAATTTTTTCGGCAACGTACAAAGGGTTATTCGACACCTCCTTTGATTTTACCGTCTCTCCAAGGCCACTGTATCGTAGCGGAACGATAGTGGTGAAGAAGGCGGAAGAGGAACAGGGGGGTATGACGATAATGAAATGTCATCGGAATTCTTCTCGAATAAATAGTGCACATTAAATTATTATAAACAATTTTTTCGGCAACGTACAAAGGGTTATTCGACACCTCCTTTGATTTTACCGTCTCTCCAAGGCCACTGTATCGTAGCGGAACGATAGTGGTGAAGAAGGCGGAAGAGGAACAGGGGGGTATGACGATAATGAAATGTCATCGGAATTCTTCTCGAATAAATAGTGCACATTAAATTATTATAAACAATTTTTTCGGCAACGTACAAAGGGTTATTCGACACCTCCTTTGATTTTACCGTCTCTCCAAGGCCACTGTATCGTAGCGTATTCGACAACTCCTTTGATTTTACCGTCTCTACAAGGCCACTGTATCGTAGCGGAACGATAGTGGTGAAGAATCTACTCAATTACGTCTGATGTAAAATTCCTATAATCTGACGTAATATTTCTGAAATCTGCCGTAAAAACCCTGATACCTGCCGTAATATTTCTGAAATCTGCCGTAAAACACCTAACACCTGACGTAAAATCCCTGACAACTGACGTAAAACTAGGGCCCCCTGCTGATGACGTCAGCCGATGAAAGGGTCGGCGCCGTCGACTACTGCGCGCACAGCACCCTCTTCAAAGACAAAAATTTCGGGGCCGTAAACAGAAATCATTCATACGGGACCCAATCACCCTAACTTACCATACACACACACACAGGGGGCGCCAACGTCGCTCACCTAGGGGGCACCACGTTCCAACTTAGCACGGATGAGAACCCACAGGTCGGTAATATGTCGGTGCAGGAATCTTGGTCCAGAACTCTCCTTGTTTAACTACTGGTGTGGAATGATATTGCTACGGAATAGAAATTTAAAGGTCCGAGGAATTGGGCTGGTACAGTGATGCACCTGGCGCCCAAGGGATCCGTGGAGCACGGCGTTGGGGTCATCGGAGATACATAGGACAGAAAATGCATTACAATATATTGTAACGTATACATCCGAGGATATTCGTATCGCGGTAATAATAAGATCCCGCTAACCCGAATAACCCTAAATATCAAGTAATAACAATTCGTAGGCTTCGCGACGCTCAATTCTTCCGCACCTCTCAGGCCCCCTGGCCTACCGTTGACGGGTATATAAACGGCGACGTTTCGCGACTCGAGGATTCTATCACCTGAGCTAGCTAGGTTACCTTCAGTATAGTAAACGAGCAAACCGTCTCGGGCAAGCAGGCAAACCGTCCCACTTGACCATCATATCTAGAGGTACTTCTACTCTTGTATCGAGCAAACCGTCTCCTCTGCCAGATAGAATGAATCTCTGCATTTCAGTGGGGGCGTCACTTTGATACACTTGATCATTGTGCCGTTTCCGCTACACATGCCATCCTAACTTTATCTAAGGACTTGTACAACTAGCTACTTTGCGAATGAGACTTCTCACCTCGCTAAGATAGCAACGTTGTTTTAGATAGGACCACGTCTACCTGTGATCACGAGTTCCCTTGTGGAAAACTGCTCAACAGCACGACGATTATATTTTAACGAGTCAACTCTGTAATCAAATTCCGCTGGTCGGAGGCTGCTCTCAGACACGATTCTATATTTTATTGATACAATCAAAATAAGAGCCAAAATAGAATCACACGAGATTAGAAGTTTACCTACGATTTCCGTCAGACATATCGTATAGGTAAACTGCGTGTAACAACCGTATTAATACAATTGACTGTCCGATTACTAAATCGTTGTATAGACCATTTATAATCATTCTCACTGTCCGCTTACATTTATATCTATTCTTCGCTTACTAACATCCAGCATTCTCTAGGCTGGACCTACACTAAAACTTATTGTATTCCGTTGTAGGATAATATATTTTCTTTTCTAATTTGTAAAACAAAATCTCACTTTCATTTGTTCCG
>NW_014333413.1:7441-8352 GCF_000341935.2 Cephus cinctus
AGGTCCAGCCTAGAGAATGCTGGATGTTAGTAAGCGAAGAATAGATATAAATGTAAGCGGACAGTGAGAATGATTATAAATGGTCTATACAACGATTTAGTAATCGGACAGTCAATTGTATTAATACGGTTGTTACACGCAGTTTCCCTATACGATATGTCTGACGGAAATCGTAGGTAAACTTCTAATCTCGTGTGATTCTATTTTGGCTCTTATTTTGATTGTATCAATAAAATATAGAATCGTGTCTGAGAGCAGCCTCCGACCAGCGGAATTTGATTACAGAGTTGACTCGTTAAAATATAATCGTCGTGCTGTTGAGCAGTTTTCCACAAGGGAACTCGTGATCACAGGTAGACGTGGTCCTATCTAAAACAACGTTGCTATCTTGGCGAGGTGAGAAGTCTCATTCGCAAAGTAGCTAGTTGTACAAGTCCTTAGATAAAGCTAGGTTACCTTTAGTATAGTAAACGAGCAAACCGTCTCGGGCAAGCAGGCAAACCGTCCCACTTGACCATCATATCTAGAGGTACTTCTACTCTTGTATCGAGCAAACCGTCTCCTCTGCCAGATAGAATGAATCTCTGCATTTCAGTGGGGGCGTCACTTTGATACACTTGATCATTGTGCCGTTTCCGCTACACATGCCATGCGTATCGTGCGAATAAGGTCACAATATACAGGGTGTTCGTTATGAAACGCACTGTAGTAACACAGTTGCATTCCTTGTCAAATTCTAAAGAATACATGTAATTTCATTTTTTATTTCATATATCAAAATTTCGAGATAATCAAGGTTAAAGTTGCAGTAACGCGACCAATGAGAACGCTTTTAAACGGAGCGTAAATGACGTCGCGAGTCAGCCCACGAGGCCTGCTTACACTAGGCCAATAACACTAAGAGTATCGTC
>NW_014333413.1:8475-10688 GCF_000341935.2 Cephus cinctus
GCCAGCCCGCAAGGCCTGCTTACACTAGGCCAATGACACTAAAAGTATCGTCTCTTGTATCTTACTCAATTACATGCAGATAAACCGGAACACTACGACGATACTCTTAGTCTTATTGGCCTAGTGTAAGCAGGCCTTGCGGGCTGGCTTGCGACGTCATTTACGCGCCGTTAAACGCGTTCTGATTGGTCGCATTACTGCAATTTCAACCTTGATTATCTCGAATTTTTGATATATGAAATAAGAAATGAAAATACACGTATTCTTTAGAATTTGACAAGGAATGCAACGATGTTACTACAGTGCGTTTCATAACGAACACCCTGTATATGTACTAATTCACAAATTTATAATGAGCAATCTCGGAATTTTCGATTTGCTTGTTCAACCCTTTGTCGAAGATTAAACACCTCTCCAGATTGATTTAATGTGATTGTACATTTAATACTGTGATAAAAAATTTGGTTTTGGTTGGTATTTTTAAAGAATCTACAAATTTCTAGGACCCAGGGCTAACACATACAATTCGAAATAATCCCTATGGTATTGTTGGGCGCCAGGTTCCAAAACGGGAACCACGTATACTTCGGTTCTATTCGGTCGTTCGAGTCTCTATTGGCTAACTCAGCACCGCGGAGGACGCCTCTGGGGATCTTCAAGAATAATGACTACTTCAATAAAATGAATACTCCGGCTTTTTGGGTCAACAATAACAAAATCGATCGTTTATTTTGTGCGCCAATTTGTGGACGCGACCACGCGGATATAACAAAATCTAAATTTAACAATTTCGAAAATAAATAATGGACCCAATAAGATCGCGACTAAAACAACAATGAATGACAATATCAATTTTAACTCATGTCCTAATCCGATTTTCTACGAACAAAGTTCGCGATCTGTTCCGTGCAGTCGAATCTTACAGTTCGCTAAATACAGTCGTACAATACGATAAACTTCGATACTTTCAACATTCAATAAATAATTTCATACCGTTCGACACCATTCAACATTTTGACAATTCTACTTCTTCCGGACAATTCGCTATCGGTTCAATTACATATACTCTCAATATTTGAGTCAAGTCGACAATTTAACGCGATCTAATCGCGACACTTCGAAAAACACAACCTCAAGGACTATTTCGTGTTTCTCGGCAACACGTCCCTAACGGGAACGCGATACAATAAAATTCGGAGATCTAAGACTCAACATTGCCGAGAGAACCAATCATTCGCTCACAATCCTACGCTCTTCGATTTACAAAACAACGCGCGATAAATATGTCCACAATGGGCAACACATTTACGCGAACACAGTCCCTTGTCGGTCGGCGGAATCTCGGACTCCAAACGAACGCGATTCTGCAAGTGGGAACATTTCCCACGTGCCTACATGCACAATTCCAAAACGTACAAAACGCGGGGTGTTACGAGATTTCGTCGCTCACAAAAATTAACAAATCGCTTACCGAAATCTTTATGTCTTTTCGATCGGGAGAATGTAGCCCGTACACGCGGCCTCGGACGAAGTCTGGATTCTCCACAGACATGAACCCCGAAAACAAAACGGTTCCAAAAACACGACTCGCGTCGTCGACAGTCCAGGCAAGAAGATGGAATTAGCCTTCCCTTTCATTCGTAATTGGCAGCACCGCAGACGATTATCCTCTCCGTTATTCGCAACCACTTCTAATTGGTCTTTCAGCCCCAATCAGAAATCGGATTCCCAATTCGTGAGTCTTCGTTCCTTTCGTCGATAGTGGTGGGCCTCCTTCACGAGTTGTGGTGCGTTGCAGGTGCTCTGTCGTTCATAGGTCTCTGTCATAGTTACTCGGTACGCGTAGACCAGTTTATGTAGCTCGGATGATATCGTGCGTCGAGTTGATCCCCCAAAAAACACTTACGTGTAAAAAACTACGCCAAGTACAGGAGTGCTGTGTATTCTTCTAATAAAAAGCATTGATATCAGATTATTGAGGCCAAGTACATAAGTTACAACATGTTTGCCTATTATATGATCTAGCACTGGCCCATCATTTTAATTGTATTTTAAAAATTTCCTATAACATTTTCACTACTCTTTTATATTACTACTGCTTCTCGTAGTTGATTATGATTTAATGGTTATTTACTAATTAATAAAACTTTAGCTGATTCCTTATCCAGTACTACTTGGCGGGTCCGTGCCAGGAATTCCAAAGTACTTACTTT
>NW_014333413.1:11399-23406 GCF_000341935.2 Cephus cinctus
TGCTGTGTATTCCTCTAATAAAAAGTATTGATATCATATTATTGAGGCCAAGTACATAAGTCACTACATGTTTGCCTATTATATGATCTAGCACTGGCCCATCATTTTAATTGTATTTTAAAAATTTCCTATAACATTTTCACTACTCTTTTATATTACTACTGCTTCTCGTAGTTGATTATGATTTAATGATTATTTAATAATGAATAAAACTTTAGCTAATTCCTTATCGAGTACTACTTGGCGGGTCCGTGCCAGGAATTCCAAAGTACTTACTTTCAACGTACTAATAGTATCCTACAACTATATGTTTGTTATTAAGCTTTTACCGTGTTTATTTTTGACGAGCTATTGTTAATAAGCTCTATATAGAAAGTTGAGATTGGTTTTGAGTTTGATGACTGGCATAATGAACGCAAATTTATGTCAAGAAATGCACGGACCCGCCAAGTAGTACTCGATAAGGAATCAGCTAAAGTTTTATTAATTATTAAATAACCATTAAATCATAATCAACTACGAGAAGCAGTAGTAATGTAAAAGAGTAGTGAAAACGTTATAGGAAATTTTGAAAATACAATTAAAATGATGGGCCAGTGCTAGATCATATAATAGGCAAACATGTAGTGACTTATGTACTTGGCCTCAATAATCTGATACCAGCACTCCTGTACTTGACGTAGTTTTTTACACGTGTTTTTTGGGGGATTACGCGTTTTCCCGCGTATCACTACAGTTCCCGCCGAGGACTTGACGGAATATTTTATTACGTCACAATAGCTAAACGAGCTGAACAACAGCCTTAAGGCCATTCTACAATGCAACGGGACATGGAACACGGAACACGTAAGCGGCGCGGTATTCAATTCTATATTTGCAATATTCCATTGGATCCTCCAATTAAGAAGGAGAAAATCGTTTTTAAAACCGAGCGTTTACTAAATCTTTACGATTTTGGCTACGTCTCGGACATAGCAATGATACGGAAGTGGTTGCTAGGGTCATTACGTATTTTACGGAACACGGAACGTGATGAGTATCATCGAGCATGCCCCGTTCCGTGCACCGTAACGGCTTACGTGAAAAAAAACAATTGCCTCGCCAATACTTTCATACGTGAAATGTCATTACCTGTCACCTGTCATTACTAACTCCATAGACAAGGTCGTTATAAATATCGTTAGACAAATCAAATTTCTCTACGACAAAAGTCATCGCGACTTTAAAAATGAAGTAATACTTTACTTATCTATATGAATAAAGGCATATACAAGTTTTTAAAATATTTATATGTTGACAGATAATGACAGGTGACAGGTAATAACATTTCACGTATGAAAGTATTAGGGGGGCAACTGTTTTTTTTTCACGTAAGCCGTTACGGTGCACGGAACAGGGCATGCTTGATGATACTCATCACGTTCCATGCTCCGTAAAATGACCTTAGCACCCGCTTCCGTATCGTTGCTATGTCCGAGACGTAGCCAAAATCGTAGAGCTTTAGTAAACGCTCGGTTTTAAAAACGATTTTCCCCTTCTTAATTGGAGGAACCAATGGAATTTTGCAAATATACAATTGAATACCGCGCCGCTTACGTGTTCCGTGTCCCATTGCATTGTAGAATGGCCTTTAATGTCGTTGTGAGCTTGCGCTTGCGTCGGAGATAATATGTACGGAAAACCAACAGCGAAATGCGCGAATTCGATGTTTAAAGAACAAATGTTCGCTGTTTCTGTATCACTACTTTTCCGTAGTGATATAAAAAAGCATCAACAAAATCGTATGTTCTACATATTCTATAATTTTGTTATGTGTTATATGTCTATTATTATTTCTATTATTATTATTATTATTATTTAATGGTATTTTTATTGATAAAATATCGACAAAAATACTACAGCGGTAGTGGCGCCGCCAAAATGTAGAGACCATAATCGTAATTACTGTTTACAGGTTTGTGGACCACATTTTCAATGTTACCTTCGGCCTTCTTTCTTCTAGTCTTCATACGTAGCAGTGTGGCCTTATTAAACAAATGAAAGAATGTGAAATTAATGATCTTAAAAATGTTATGACGTTAACTTTCATTTCTTTAATGATACCACCCTGCTCTTATTCATGAAATCATCCACTTGTTATATCCCAAAGTGGATCTACTTAAGCAAATTATTTTCGGCACATCGAACTTTACGACTGCCTCATGCAAGCCTTAAAGCGCTGAGTAACAGGCCATGCGCTCATACCACATGTCCGCGCGAGGTATGTAGCAAGACTCTTACTTTGCAAGATCATCAATACCAACCACTGTAAGTTAACCCTCGTATTATATTTAAATCTTCAATCTCATCAATCTACACCTTAGACGTCGCTCCCATTCGTCAGTATCATACCCACCCATTCCGCAGAAAGCAGATACGCTTAGTATTTTAATGGTAGATCATATTTCACTAGCTAAGATTTAACACATTGACGGCCAATTTCAGTTGGTGCGTTTGCCGTGAATTACCTTGTATTTACTATACATATGTCTGTATGATAAAACAAGAGCTGCAAGACCAGTGTATAAAATTTTCTAGAGATTTGCATACACATATTTTAGAACGTATATCGTCTATAATGTAATGGTATTGCATGTTAAATGTTAAGGAATAAACAAAAAGAAACATATTTTTCATATTTGCGTGGTAACATTTATCAATATTTCTGCTAATAATTTTTTAAATCTATTTATGAGTTCAATAGTGCAATTGGTCAATAGTCGAAAGAGCAACGGGATACACCATACAGCATATTATATACAGCATACACCATACACCATACAGACATATTTTGCTATAAATGTTAAAATTAACATCACTACCTTGATATATGTAAATACCGATAAATGTATAAGCTTGGTTAGAATGATTTAAGTATAGTGCACCATTAATTTTTTCTTCGTGCAATCTTTTAAATGTATTTAAAATCCTTTGAAAGTTTCAAGAATGCTTTAGAATACTAGACGTTATACGAGTTAGAGGAAATGTTGTGTTGTCGGCACAAGAACCGTACCAGTCATCTGTATTTAAAGAAAATATCATTGCCCCTTTAAAACCGCTCTTAAGAATCCATTCGATCTAAAAGAAAGAATAATTATGTATATGAATGAAACTATGCAATCGTTACCAATAAAATATATATTTACCAACTTACCTTATATTTTACACTTAAAATATCGTCGTATGAAATCCACTCGTCATTTTTATAAGTATATGGAACCCGACTCTCGTGTTCGAAAATAGTCTCTGCTCCAGAATGTAAGAACTTGCAGGTTGTTGAATATGGGACAAAGCCAGCACTTCCAGAAGTGCCAAAACTTTTTGCTGGGGATCCCACTTCATGATTCAACGAGTTATCCAGCTTATAGGAATGCCCATAAGTTGGAATGCCAATGACAATTTTTTCACGTGGCATTCCCTTAGAAAGGAGATAGTATGCAGAATAATTTACATTTAGAGTTGACAAATACCCTATCTCCGGTGATCGCGGATATAAAGGTGCGTTTAAACCAGTAATAGGAAAATACCAGACGAAAAAATGGTAATCGTAAGTCATCAGATTAACGAAATCAACGTGCCTATAACATAATAGAAAATTATTACATAACTGGAAGTCTTGTGGATCAATTTTAATTGTATACATACTGAGCTAGTTGCGGAACATTATAACTTTGAGCAATAATTGCTGGTGGTGCACCTAATGCAACAGACAGAATTAGATTTGGTGACGTACGATCAAATACCTTTTGCAATTCCTGTAAAAGTTGCACAAAATGTATTTTTTGACGTGTTTTACTATCTGGCCATGCTGGGAACTCCCAATCTATATCTAATCCATCCAAATTTAAGTTTTTTGTAACATTTAGGACAGAATTAATAAATCTATAAAGAATGTTTATTGCATTTAAATTCAATTACATATTATATTATCAATAAGTGTAATAAATAACTTACTTCTTCCTGTTAGTATGAGTTTCAACCATTTCTGGAAAACCAGAATAGAGCTCATTGGTCCCACCTACACTAACCATGATTTTCAGTTTGGGCTTACGAATCTTCAAGTTTACAACTTCCCTATACATTGAAATATTTTCTCCCAAACTAAGAGTACAGTTCACCACGCTCGCAAAACCCACGATAATATGCGTACAAAGATTAGGGTCAAGCTGTGACGGACTGAGCTCCCCCGACGTGTTCAGGTTTCTCGGTATTGTAAAGTAGCAGGCGATGATTTTGCTGCAGAAAGTATTTAAATTTTCAATTAAAAAAAAGAGGTTAAACTGCAGAATACGACTCTTTCTTGAAGTTAGTTGTAGATTGGAATTGCAGGAAAGTATCCTGTCAGAATGTCCACCCAGCAGCCAAATAAAGAAAAGAGAGAATTTACATTGTTTCGACCAGGGGTGTTGCGAATATTCGCATCCGCATCCGCAAATGCGGAACATCCGCATTGATTTAGACATCTGCATCTGCATCCGCATCCGCATAAATCAATGCGGATCTTTTATGCGGATGCGAATATGGAGCAAGTCGTAACACGACAAGAAAATGGGCAGGGTCAGAGTGCCGCGTGCCGCGCACGTATTTGCTATTGCTAATTGCAACTTTCTTTCGCTGACTGACCAATCGGAAGGCACGTGCTGGTGACAAGATTCAACAAGTTTGTTTGTTTTATTTCATCGACTTAATTCCTATTGCAAATCAATCACAACGTTTGTTTACTGTGTTTAACCAAGTTTATTGTGTGTTCAATGAATATTTGGCCGTAAATATTTTGAAAAAGTGAATTAAAAATGTCGCCATCGACACTAAACAATATCTGGACTTATTTTAAATTAGACGAAAGTAATCGGGATAAGTCCCGGTGCAAAATATGTAATAAAAGTTACTGGCGAAAGGGATGTACCACAACTTCTTTGAAAAATCATCTGAAATCGAGGCACACAAAAGAGTTTTGTTTGTTCGAAAGCTCGAATAACGAAAAACAATTGAAGAAGAAAAAAGATGATGCAGGTAAATTGGAATTTCAATCTTGCTTTATAAATTTTTACTTACGGTCAGACCCGATCAAAATATAATACAGCATTTTTATTTCATTAACTAATAAATATAAATAAATAAATAAATGAATAATTGTCAGCTATACTTTTTCTAGGAATTAGTCAAATTGAAACATGAGTTTACTGTCCCCAAACCTTCATAATTTTGTATTTAAAAATTGATAAAATTCAAAATGTTAATTTGACTAACTTTAAGAAAAGGAAGAGGTTCTCAATCTGACATTATCATTTATTTTTATATGACTTTTTTTACACTCGATTTTGATTTCATATTTTGTTTAATGAGTACATTGTTTGTGTAAGAATCTGAAAGGTGGTCCCAAATAGTTTTATCGTAATCGGTCTAGTACTTTTTAAGTAAATTAAGAAACAAAACACTTGTAGGAAATTTATATTGTAATTTTTGACGTTGGGTTTGAAGTCGGTTGCTTTTAAGGCTATTCTACAATGCAATATAATAACACGTGACACATAAAAAATAAGCAATAAGATCTTCAATTGATATTTACCTAATTCCATTGGATCCTCCAAATAAGAAGGAGAAAATCGTTTTTAAAACCGAGCATTTACTAAGTCTCTACAATTTTGGTGACGTCTTGGACATAGCAACGATACGGAACCGAAGTATCGTTGCTATGTATTTTTAACGTAAGCCATCGCAGATTACGGAATGGGGCATGCTCGATGCTACTCATCACGTTCTGTGCTCCGTGATATACGTAATATTTCGCCAATATTTCCATGCGTGAAATGTCATTACCTGTCACCTGTCATTAACCAACTCTATAGACGAGGTCATTATCAACATCGTCAGAGAAATGCAATTTCTCTACGATAAAAGTCATCGTGACTTTAAAAATGAAGTAATGATTTACTTATCTATATGAATTAACGCATAAACATTTTTAAAAATATTTATATATTGACAGATGACAGGTGACAGGACATTTGACAATGACGTTTCGTGCTCCGTGAAATCCTTAATGACCCTGGCAACAGCTTCCGTATTGCTGCTATGTCCAAGACGTCACCAAAATCGTAGAAACTTAGTAAACGCTCGATTCCAAAAACGATTTTCTCCTTCTTGATTGGAGGATCCAATGGAATTAGGTAAATATACAATTGAAGATCTTATTGCTTATTTCTTCCGTGTTACGTATTCCATTGCATTGTAGAATGGCCTTTAATGTTTTTATTTTCGTTAATAATTAATAATTATTATACAAATTGCAATTTTCAGAAAGGTTGTGATTTTTTTGTTAATTTTTTTTTAGATAAAATTCTTACTCCATTACAAGAAGCAAGGAAACAGCTTTCGCTAGAGGAAGTATTTCAAAAAGGAAAAAAATGGGATACGAAAATCCGAATTCGAAAAAGGTTGACAAACTCATTGGAGAAATGATAGCGCTTCAAAAGGAGGGGTGTTAATAAGCATGTATTTTTGACCCCGCTTGGATTGAGCTCATTTTCTCAAAAATGAATTGTCTCGATGGAACACACAACCTCTTAAAACCGTTTATCGATAGAGCTTTTTGATTCGGAAAACGGGGGGCCCTGCAGTCGACGATTTACATGGGATTTTAAGCATCGTGTCAATGGTGACAGGGTTTCATCCTGTTGTAAATCTACTCCACTCACCAAACTTTCTTGAAAACTGACCATATGTATGAGGAATAAAATACGTGAGAACAATGATTCTGCTAGGTGGCACACATACTTTTTCGTGACCCTGTATCAATCGACATTTTCAACATTGTTAGTTCCGCGGTACGAAACGCAATTCTCCTTATTCTATAGTTAAAAATTAAACAAATAAACAAGTTTAAGATAGAGTAGGCTCACCAACAATTATACAACACGTATATTATATTGCAGTGATATATGTAGTATATCTAGTGATATATGTAGTATAATGGTACTGTTATTGTTAATCTTTCCCAAGCCATATACTGTATACGTATACTGTATCATTATTGTATTTGTCCAATAAATTATCTTGCAACACTTATACACTTTTCGAATCTCCTATTCCTTCCTATGTCCCCATCACTCTCCTCCTATTATATCTTTAAAAACTAACTTCTTAAAATGCTTTTTGGAAAAAGAAAAGTTTGAAGTGGTAGCGCATGTAACATACCACACGTATATTATATTGTAGTGATATATGTAGTATATCTCTAATGGTACTGTTATTGTTAACCTTTCCCAAGCCATATACTGTATACGTATACTGTATCATTATTGTATTTGTCCAATAAATTATCTTGCAACACTTATACACATTTCGAATCTCCTATTCCGTCCTATATCTCCATCACTCTCCTCCTAATATATCTTTAAAAACTAAGTTCTTAAAATGCTTTTTGGAAAAAGAAAAGTAGAAGTGGTAGTGCATGTAAAATACCACACGTATATTATATTGTAGTGTTATATGTAGTATATCTAACTATAGAATAAGGAGAATTGCGTTTCGTACCGCGGAACTAACAATGTTGAAAATGTCGATTGATACAGGGCCACGAAAAAGTATGTGTGCCACCTAGCAGAATCATTGTTCTCACGTATTTTATTCCTCATACATATGGTCAGTTTTCAAGAAAGTTTGGTGAGTGGAGTAGATATACAACAGGATGAAACCCTGTCACCATTGACACGATGCTTAAAATCCCATGTAAATCGTCGACTGCAGGGCCCCCCGTTTTCCGAATCAAAAAGCTCTATCGATAAACGGTTTTAAGAGGTTGTGTGTTCCATCGAGACAATTCATTTTTGAGAAAATGAGCTCAATCCAAGCGGGGTCAAAAATACATGCTTAGATGAAACCCTGTCACCATTGACACGATGCTTAAAATCCCATGTAAATCGTCGACTGCAGGGCCCCCCGTTTTCCGAATCAAAAAGCTCTATCGATAAACGGTTCTAAGAGGTTGTGTGTCCCATCGAGACAATTCATTTTTGAGAAAATGAGTTCAATCCAAGCGGGGTCAAAAATACATGCTTACTGACATCCCTCCTTTACCGTTCAATTTCGTGGAGGGACTCGGATTTCGCTGACTTATACAAGATTGAGTACCAAAATATGATTTTAGAGGATGCAACTTTTTTTACCGATTTTGTGTGCAAGGAACTGTATGGAAAAGTTGCTCACAAAGTTAAAAAACTGATGGAAAAATATGATTATATGTCGTTTACTACTGACATTGGACAGATCCAAGCTCTAGTGCTACTCTGCTTAGCCTGACTTGACACGGATTATCAGAAAACTTTGAACAATCGTCAATTGTATTGAAATGCGAGACTTTTGATGACCGTCATACAGGTGACATAATTGCAGAAAAATTTAACACAATGCTTACTGAATGGAATATTTCAACTGAACAAGTGCATTACATAATACGGAATGAGGGCTCTAATATGAAAAGAGCTATGCGGTTAGTATTATTAAATAACTTGGATTGTACTGTCCACAAGATACAGATTGCTATTCGAAGTTGTTTACGATCGCAGGAAAACAAAAGAAATGAAACAAAAATGTAAGAAAATGTCGACTCCTTTCAACCATTCAACCATTGCTCAAAAACGACTGCAAAAAATTCAGAACAGACTGAATCAACCGCATCTTAAAGTGTTTCAGGATTATGTAACGCGATGGAATAGTACATTTTACATATTTGAGCGTTTTTAAAGGTAAAAGATGCGTTAAGTTTTTACACTAACGACAGTATCATTGAGACAATTTTGCGAGAAGAGTGGAAAATCATAGAATGCTGTCTTGAAGTATTGAAACTTTTTGAAGAAGCAACACGGGAGATGAGCAGCTCTCAGGCACTTATATCATCTGTGATTCCAATAATTCACATGCTTATGAAAAAACTTGATTATTTAACAAAATCACAGGATTCTGATGCTATTCGGCTAGCAGTCACAACTCTGAAAACTGAATTATCAGCTCAATGCTCTTCTTTGGAAGATAACAATTTATATGCCATTGCAACCTACTTAGACCCTCGCTATAAGCATAAATTGTGTGATCGAGGAAAAAATCAAAGATAAAATATTGAAGATGATACATGATGATCATGTTGTCATTGGTTCTCCAATATCATCTTCAAATGCAGAACAAGCGAAAAGAAAGAGAATGAGAGATTCTGTCGATCCGGAACAACCAGGGACGTCCGGTATGGCTAATAAGACATGCTTAAAAAACGATCTTGCCGTGATGTTAGACTTTCATTTTCAATCATCGAGTGAAGATGAAAGTCAAGAAGAAACACCTGACAACCCCGATGCTCTTCTAAAGAAAGAGTTGCTAATGTATCGCCGGAAAAAAGACTGGATTTGGATCAAAATTCACGGAACTGGTGGAGAGTCAATAGAGGAGAATTGAAAATTCTCTTTGGGTGGACACGGAAATACTTATCACCTCCACCGGCCAGCGTTTCCAGCGAACAATTGTTTAGTGACGCTGGGCTAACATACAATGCACTAAGTAACCGGCTGGAGGCTGATAAGGCAGCTATATTACTATTCATTAAATATAATGCACAAATTTTTAAATTCAATTATTATAAAAAAGTTTTTAAATTTTTGTTACTTAAAAGTATAACAAAACTTCAAATTCAAAATACTAATAAGACTGAAAATTGTTTAATACTAAGATTTTTTACTCAAAAATTGATTAATAAATAAAAATAATATAAAAATTATTATCACTTTCATGTATTTGTTCCCCTAAAAAGTTGTATTTCTTAAAAAATCTTGAAATCCGCATCCGCGGATGTCAAAAATTCAGCATCTGCAACAACCCTGGATTGGACCCCTTCGGGGGTCTTCCTCAAGTAAAGATCTGTATTAATAGATGTAGTTTTACTAGTTGCAGAACAATTAAAATATATAAAAATGTAAATAAATGTGTGTGAAATATGCAGATGCTCATCATAATATTACAAATCAACAGAATTAACATAGACTTATCCTTGGTGATGTCCTTCTGAGGCCATATATTGTGAGGTTTGAAATAAATATAATAGATTTTAATTTATGCCTTACAGGAGTCGTGTTGAAGCCATTATTTAGAGAGCAAGGAGTCATGCTTCAAAATTAAATAACTGATTAACAGTTGATTTCAAGACATTAGACGTGACAATGCAAAAATTCTAAAGTTCCAGGATGAAGCCTCAAGGTCACATGAGGCGTGTGATGATATGACATATAATGACAGTGGCTATATATTGTCTTACAATTAGTCACAGATACAATCACTGTCATTATTATTTTACCATTCACACTTCAAATTTATATATACCTTATGTGACCTCAAGACATCATACTCCAACTTTAGAATTTTTGCATTATCACGCCTAATGTCTTCAACGATGAGTTTCTTACAAACCTCTCTGAACACTTCCACCTATAATTAATTACACCAATTCAATAAATCAATAAATTAGGTAACTAGCGTACCTTTTACATAATTAAATTAGACACTGACATTATTTATCTTTTGATTTTGTTACATTAATCCATCTTAAAATCGTTAATCAGTTACTTAATTTTGTAGCATGACTCCTTGGTGTCTCAATGGTAGCTTCTCCACAATTCCTATAAGGAATAAATTAAAAACTATTATATTTATTTCAAACCTCACAATATATGGCTTCAGAGGATGTCACGAGAATAATTCTACACTAAATATGTTAATTCGTAACATTATGGTGAGTATCTGCATATTTCGCACACACTTATTTACATCTTTATATATTTTAATTGTTCTGTAACTAGTAAAACTAAGTTTATTAATATGTATCTTTATCTAAGGAAGACTCCCAAAGGGGTCAAAACGTTCTAAATTATCTCTTTTCTTCACTTAACTGGTTGGCCGACATCCAGACAGGATACTTTCCTGCAATTCCTATATATCATCACAGCCGACATTTCACATCTCTCTTAGTTGTAGATTATTTTTTTTTAGATGAAGCTCTTCAAGAAATTGTATTCTACAATTTTACAAAAAAAAAAGCGTTATTGTGATGTTTACCCTAATGACTTTTTGCGAGGCTGTTCAGCTTGGTCGAAGATTGTGCTCTTTTCCGCATTCTGGTTCTTCTTCGTCGACTCGGCATATAACCAAGTTCGACGTATCCACGTAGAAATCTTGGCATCATCCTCTTTGTGGAAATTACTTGTATTTGAGGATTTCAATGGCAGTATTCCGATCGAAGTGTATATAGTAAAAAGTAGCAGGAATATAAGAATGATTAGAATAAAACACAATGCCTGTAGTTTTGAACGTGGTCTGAAATTGACGGAAATTCTGTTGTTTACGCATATATTAATAGACTAAATCAATACTGTCATCTGTGTAAATATACTGAATTTTTATTAAAAACTTACTGTCGTACATCAGTTAACAGTTTATACTTTGCCTGTTGCACAGAAATTTGATTAACCATTGAACAATTTTAATGGTCCTTCCTTCCTTTCCTTACGGCTATATCCCCAATGGGGGACATGTGCCAGTAACTGGTCCTAATAATCAAGGATTGAAAGTTCGACACTAGATGGCGATGTACCTTGCGAGACGGGCCTTATTCTACTCAGCGTGAGGGGACCTACAAAGTTTATACACCGAATCCGAACAGTGTTGGGTGAAATCCGTAAAAATACTCACTTAAGTTTTCATATGAAAACCCATTGGTGAATGCCGCTGGAAGCTGGGCGCGAACCTCCAACCTTTCGGTCGTGAATCCGCTACCCTATCCACTGGGATACGGCCGCCCCCCAATTTTAATGGTAGAATATTATGTAGTTACTGAAAACAGAGATGAGTGGGGAGATGCACAATGCTCCGGTTTTAAGCGATACCAGAGATGAGTAGGGAGATTGCCAATGAGCCTGTTTTTGGTGGT
>NW_014333414.1:0-22220 GCF_000341935.2 Cephus cinctus
AATACGGGTTACCGAAGTTTCTGTAACGCGTAGCTCGCGAAGGGAACCCAAGAGGTTGCCCGGTTAAACTCGGTGTTTGAGTTGTTTTCTTTGTGTTTTTTTTTTTGTGTACGAATTAGTTCCTAGTAGAGTAGCCACGCGTAATGTGGGATTACCTGTGTAAGTATGGTATAAGGAGTACCTTTTGTATTGATGGAAACCCGCGTTAAGCCACGCGGGAAATAATAAAGTTAGTAAGTTTAGTAATTTGTGTTGTACTGAATTTCCTTATGTGTCTGGTGGTGGTCCATGATAAAGGAAAGAGACCGATTGAACTGCCCTGATAGGGCCAAAGAGCTCGGCCGGAAGGTGGATTGACGTGCCTGGATTCGCGGTAGATTCGAGTCGTTCGACAGCAATCGGACGAATATTTTGTTACATGTTGGTTCACTATGTCGCGTTCTATTATATGCAGATGACATCGTTATTTATTTCTCGCATAAAGATCCCGCATACATCACTTCGGTTCTCAACTCTGCACTTGTATCACTATCGTTGTGGCTCAAAAATATAGGCCTTTCCATTTCTCCTAGGAAATCTCAATTTACAATTTTCTCACGGAAAAGGAATGACTGGCACAATTACTCAGTTCTCATAGGTAATCACCCGATCCATTGGTCTCCGGTTGCGAAATTCCTTGGAGTTTGGCTTGACCATAAACTCAGTTGGAACCAGCATATTCGTAAGACCACAGAAAAAGCTCGCGCTTCTCTTCGGGTCATTAAAGCGATCTCACGAATAAACTGGGGAGCTCATCCTAATATATTATTATTAGTATACAAGGCCTTAACGAGATCGATAATAGACTGGGGATCATTATGCTATGGGAATGGCAATACTAGCTCTCTCCTAGCCCTCGACCGCATTCAGTACGTGGCACTGCGCTCTGCCCTGGGACTCATGATATCCACTCCCACCAATGCTATCTTGGCTATGGCAGGCGGTTCGCCTCTTTGTCTGAGAAGGCGATTTTTATCATCGAGATATATAATTAGAACCTTGTCAATAAGGGGTCACCCTATTCATGGGAAAATTAAGCTTCTGAAGGAATTGATAGGTCGGTCTAATAATAAAAAGAACTCACCTTTCCTTTTTTTAAACTGGTTAGCCTCCAGTAGATGTCACGTGCCGTGTCTTTTTGAATTTGGATCCCGCACACGCATATATATACGAATGATGATGCAACAGAGAAACCACGCGTTTTTGGAGATGCCGACTCCAGCAATATGTGAGGAAGCTAGCAAACATCCTCTTCCTATTTGCTTTTCCATTCCACTAGCAGCCCAATTCCTTCATATGAATGTCAACCTTGAGTTTGGTACTACATTAAGGGGGGTGGAAAACCCCAATGATAGATTATCCACTTACTTACGTAATAAATTCCGAAACTGGATATATATCTATACAGACGGGTCGCGATCCTCCTCCCCTGAGAGATGTGAGGCAGCAATCTTTGCCAAGAACCTTGGTTTATCCAGGAAGTTTAGGTATAGCAATAAAGCCTCCATCTTCTTTGCTGAAGCATCTGCTATTCTCGGAGCCCTCCAACTGATTCAAAATAAAAACATTACGGAAACTGTTATCCTATCAGACTCATGTAGCACTTTGCAGTGTCTTGCTAATAGTACGTTCAACCCAAAAATTCACCCCATCATTGCCCAATGTAAACTATTATATCTGAATTTGATAAATTCTAATTATAAAATTCAGTTTATCTGGATCCCCTCCCACCAAGGGATACATGGCAATGAGGTGGCAGACACGAAGGCCAAAGATGCTCTTACCATCTTCACTGTCAACACCAAGATGGTTTGGTCAGACTTGGCAGTGCACTGCAAAAGTAACCTTAAACTTAAGGCTTATAACTTCCTTCTTGAACAGGCTCAATACAAAGGGATAAACTTCTTTAAATGGTCTCCTTCTCACATATAACCACCCTGGTTCTTAAACATTGCATGGGAAGGAGAGGATATTGTAATAATTAATAGAATACGTACTAACGATACAGCTACAAAAGCTCACCTTTTTAGGATCGGTGCGTCTACATCCGAGGCTTGTCAATGCAATGCCCCATTTCAAGATCGGAAACACATATTCTGGGCGTGCCCTTTAAACCGAATTGCTACGGCGAAACTAGAACTCACTCTGTCTCGGTTAAAAATGCCAGCTCCATATCACATTGTGAATTTGGCTTTTTCTGAGGACCCTCAAATCCTGAAAGCCATTGTTAATTTTGTTAAGTTAGTTCAGGGTAGAACAGAAGATGCCATCCTATTTGTATAAATCATACTCCCATACAGCCTTCTGACCCATCTGAGTTCCATCCCTTTTCTTCCTAATTTGGTATTATTCCACTTCATCCACTTGACACACGACCTGTCATTTCTTGTAATCTTTTGCGTCTATATATACTGCACCTTTAAACATAGACTTGTCACGTCACGGAATCTTCAACTTATATATCCACAGTCTCTTTAAATTGATATATGTATACGTCATACAAACCTCGCTTTATGCTTCACTCACATCATAAGCTACGGAATTTATCGGGTGTCGCTGGCTACACAATGGACAAATTCCAAATAACATAGAAACCTATCATCTTTCTGGACAATTTTATCTACTCCTACCTGACTTTTACGGATCAGTTAAAATGGGTGCGTTCCATTTAACGCTCGCAACGATCGCAACACCCTCTGTCTCGTTCCACTTAAGGCCGCGGTCGCTGTGAGCAGTCTCTGAAACGTCATCGATGACGTCATCATTGGCGACCGCGATGCGATCGCTTCGCCCACATCAAATAGGTGGGTGTTTGTGGTCGTTTGATATTTTTGTGCGCCATTTTCAATTCAAATTTATGATGGGGACTGAAAAAATAACGCTGTACGATTCCGAGAGGGATATATTACTCGAATTAAATGTTCCTGTACAAGATGCTTTGCGTGCGCAAAATGGTACATGATATTATTGTCATCTGAGCTTGATGAACTCTCAGAAACATAATTCCGTTCACGCATTAGCCTTATACACATATTCTCTAGTTTGGTACTACATTAAGGGGGGTGGAAAACCCCAATGATAGATTATCCACTTACTTACGTAATAAATTCCGAAACTGGATATATATCTATACAGACGGGTCGCGATCCTCCTCCCCTGAGAGATGTGAGGCAGCAATCTTTGCCAAGAACCTTGGTTTATCCAGGAAGTTTAGGTATAGCAATAAAGCCTCCATCTTCTTTGCTGAAGCATCTGCTATTCTCGGAGCCCTCCAACTGATTCAAAATAAAAACATTACGGAAACTGTTATCCTATCAGACTCATGTAGCACTTTGCAGTGTCTTGCTAATAGTACGTTCAACCCAAAAATTCACCCCATCATTGCCCAATGTAAACTATTATATCTGAATTTGATAAATTCTAATTATAAAATTCAGTTTATCTGGATCCCCTCCCACCAAGGGATACATGGCAATGAGGTGGCAGACACGAAGGCCAAAGATGCTCTTACCATCTTCACTGTCAACACCAAGATGGTTTGGTCAGACTTGGCAGTGCACTGCAAAAGTAACCTTAAACTTAAGGCTTATAACTTCCTTCTTGAACAGGCTCAATACAAAGGGATAAACTTCTTTAAATGGTCTCCTTCTCACATATAACCACCCTGGTTCTTAAACATTGCATGGGAAGGAGAGGATATTGTAATAATTAATAGAATACGTACTAACGATACAGCTACAAAAGCTCACCTTTTTAGGATCGGTGCGTCTACATCCGAGGCTTGTCAATGCAATGCCCCATTTCAAGATCGGAAACACATATTCTGGGCGTGCCCTTTAAACCGAATTGCTACGGCGAAACTAGAACTCACTCTGTCTCGGTTAAAAATGCCAGCTCCATATCACATTGTGAATTTGGCTTTTTCTGAGGACCCTCAAATCCTGAAAGCCATTGTTAATTTTGTTAAGTTAGTTCAGGGTAGAACAGAAGATGCCATCCTATTTGTATAAATCATACTCCCATACAGCCTTCTGACCCATCTGAGTTCCATCCCTTTTCTTCCTAATTTGGTATTATTCCACTTCATCCACTTGACACACGACCTGTCATTTCTTGTAATCTTTTGCGTCTATATATACTGCACCTTTAAACATAGACTTGTCACGTCACGGAATCTTCAACTTATATATCCACAGTCTCTTTAAATTGATATATGTATACGTCATACAAACCTCGCTTTATGCTTCACTCACATCATAAGCTACGGAATTTATCGGGTGTCGCTGGCTACACAATGGACAAATTCCAAATAACATAGAAACCTATCATCTTTCTGGACAATTTTATCTACTCCTACCTGACTTTTACGGATCAGTTAAAATGGGTGCGTTCCATTTAACGCTCGCAACGATCGCAACACCCTCTGTCTCGTTCCACTTAAGGCCGCGGTCGCTGTGAGCAGTCTCTGAAACGTCATCGATGACGTCATCATTGGCGACCGCGATGCGATCGCTTCGCCCACATCAAATAGGTGGGTGTTTGTGGTCGTTTGATATTTTTGTGCGCCATTTTCAATTCAAATTTATGATGGGGACTGAAAAAATAACGCTGTACGATTCCGAGAGGGATATATTACTCGAATTAAATGTTCCTGTACAAGATGCTTTGCGTGCGCAAAATGGTACATGATATTATTGTCATCTGAGCTTGATGAACTCTCAGAAACATAATTCCGTTCACGCATTAGCCTTATACACATATTCTCTATAACACCAGCCATCTTTGTATCGTTCACAAGTCCGATAAGTCGCTCCACTTAAGTTTTCGACCACGACGTCCACAACAGTCCACAAGCAAGTGGAACACAAAATCTTACGGTCGTGGACGCAAGCATTGCGAGCGTTAAGTGGAACGCACCCTTACTGGCACATCTCCTCATTGAGGAGGCAGCCATAAGGAAAAGAAGGAAGGAGATAAGGACGGACTATGAATACGACTGTTAGTTTGAATATGTAGCACGTAGTGAAGATGTCGCTCATTTCATAAAATTGAGTTATGGTGTGTGACGTTGGCTCTTCAGTATCCGGCGAGAGATCTGATATACGAAACGTTCACCTGCAACCGTTCCAACGAAAATTTATGGCTATTTAAGAGAAATCATAACGCACAAATTGTATTAATAAAATGGTCATGAGTCCTAGTACCAAGCAAAAGATTTCCATTATTCTGGATGTGAGTAAAGTGGTGTTCCACTGGGGTTTTATACCTGCAGTTTTGTATTTAGGTTAGTATCGATTTTTATATTATTATTTCACTCTGAAATGTAAATGTGCAGTGTAAAAATTTGATTATAGGATTTAAAAAAGGTGCAGATCCTGGAATGCCACCACTTTCATTCATGAAGTAAGAGCTTATATGTTATTAAAATATTTTTCTGCCTGCCAGTAAAATTCAGTTTATATAAATGTGTGTACATTTTCTTTCAGCTTACTGTGGCAATAAAGCACTCAACAGCCAAATGTTCTAAGTCCTCATTCAGTTGAAATGATTGGAACTATATAAAAATATTTTCCCTGTAAACAACATTTAATAAATTTCAACATAACAAATTAAGAAGTAAATGGCTGTTCATCAGTAAAAATCATAGATAACCTGTTTCCTATATATAAAAAAATCTGAAATCTTAACAATATAGGTCCAATTTTAGAAATATACTTCACAAGGTGAGATCTGTACAACCTCGATCTGTGTAACTGGATTGTGAGGCCATACAACAAATAGAATAGTTCAAAAGTAGTTTTATGTTACTCTTCTCTTAATTTAAATGAATTTAATAATTCGGTATCAAATAATAATTATCTAATAGGGCTTTTTAGTTCATTGAAGTTTTCTGTATAAATAAATAGATAAATTTAACATGTAATTAGTGAGGTGTGTAAGACTGCAAATTTGTAGTTAAGGGTTAAGAAGTCTTGAATCGAGTTATAATTGCATATTAAGAATTCGTAAGATCCATTTATTTATTTGTAAACATTTATTTTTAAATAGAAAAAGAAATCTAATCATGGAAAAGTACTGAAACCCCATGCTTTTCATATTTACTAGTAACTGGTAAAAGGAATACGATGAACCATTAAACCCAATTCCTCAGATACAGCTCGATGTGTAACTCTGTTTTCAAAATGCAAGTATCTCATAGGCTAATTGCACGGTTAAACGGAGTTCAAACAGTAAACCATATTGGTGGAATTGAGCCATAGTGTAATTTGATGTCCTGAAAAATCCCTGGTTAAGAAATAATATACTGATTATTAACTAATACCCGTACAAACTAACCTAATCTAATAAAATACGTAAAAAATAAATAAAAAACCTCGTTATGCTCAAATGGATAACTAGTGAATGTTGTGTGATCATAAGAAATCCATATCTGCTCTAGTTTCTAGTGCAACCGTGAACTAGTCTCTTGTTCTCCCCACTCCTGAGGGAGCCCACGTTCCCCGCTTCATCCCTCACCATGTCATACTTTTCATGCCATGACTCCTTCCAGAGCTACTCTGAACCGTTCACTCTTTGTCGCCGTTCCACGTCGCCCTCCCTTTGTCGTTATATTTGCGAACGACAGATACCCTGGCGAAGTTCAGAGGAATCCGGAGTCGTGCTAAGTTCACGGTGTACTTGTTGCACGCCGCGTCCATACATATTTTGCCGGGCAACAACTACAGAGCAGTGAGAAAATCGGAGTGAGAACTTAGGAAAGAGACTCCGAACGGCACTTGTGTAGGTGAGTTCGTCAGTCAGACTCACCAAGAGTTAACACAGGCCACGAGTCTCTGATACATGCCATTTTGCCACGCGACATCCTCGAATACAGGTAATCGTATAGTGCCGTTTATCTTATGAGGAGTATCAAATAAATGATATGGATAAACCTGGCAGCGTTTTATACCCTGTTGAGGAAATTGCTTTTTCTAACCTCAATTCAAGTATTTTCTCGCGATAATTTGCACCGTTGATTTATGAAATTCTTACACTGTGTCAATGAACACTTTGAGCCGAAGTCGCTGTTCCTTTCTTTTTTTACAGTTAAAAATACGACTTTTCATGGGATATAGTGATCAACCAAGCTATTTTCGACGCGGTGCAACAGCGTCATCAGATATTACACCGAGCTTCCATTTTCTACCCTTTCTTTTTTTAATTTTCGAACTACAAATACAGAAATATCTCACTCACGTTATTCCATTCTCACTTACGACTAGAATCGAAGATTCATGTTTATTCATATCAATTGGTTTGCAATAGTTCAAGACTCACGAAATTAGTTTGTGGATAGTATCATGCTTATATTAGGATGTATAAATAAACTAGGATATCTATCGTATCAGTAAGACACTCTCTGATTTAATCCATTATATATTATATATTGCTATTACTTATCTTTTTCTTTTCAATAATTGTTCACGTTTCTATAATTAATGGTGTTTTCTAATGAAGCAGATACGGCAGTCTTGTTTACATGCCTGTTTAATCATAAGGTAATTGTACTTGGTGGTCGCTGTCATATTTACGCTATTTATGAATAGACTATCACTACGAACTTTTAGTTGTTGGTAACGTTGTTCATCAATGAAAGACAGTAACTATCTTACCGATAGTTGATAAACCCTGTTAATATTTTATTTTCGATTACTGTCATAAACCTTTGCATTATGATGAGGATAAATAACACGTGACTTCAAAGTGTTCAATTTTATTTAACACTAGATTTACGGAGGTTGATTATCAGCGTCAACAGAAATTACTAAAAAATAATACTTGTAATTTCTGTAACTTTAATTTTCGAATTTCACGCCTTTGTCACACACCTTTAAATTCCGTACTAGCCCGTGCGAGTTTGCAATTCACTCCAGTGTGGAATTTAAGGGTTTAATATTAAATTTGAAATCTGTCAAAATGAGGGGTTCCGTAAATCTAGTGTTAATCATAATAGGCGTCTAGTACTACCTATGCCATTATAATTGCTCAGAATAGGCTTATTATGAAAATACTAAACATCGCTTCGCTTTTGCTTCCTCACAGAGGAAGCTATGTGACGGTGGAAAATTTTCCTGTCGAGATTTTTATGCCACCATGTTTAGAATGTGCCAAAATGTCGAGAAAACACGTTTGGAGAAAATGTCCGGATGTATGTATATACATATATATACGCGCGCGCGCGCGCGCGCGCGTGTGTGTGTGTGTGTGTGTGTGTGTGTAATGGCCTCCCGAAATTCAAACGTGTATAACTCGAGAACGGTTTTAGCTACAAATTTTGCAGGTATGTGCAGCTCTATAATCCCTTCATTGACTATAATTTTTGTCATGATTCAAGCTGGGGCTCAAAATTTATGTCGTTTTCAAATTTCCAAAAAAAGAACGTTCGCACTCTAGCGATCGCAAATTTTGTGATAATCGTCTAAATAGTTATTGACAAAGACATATGTATCCAAGGTTGGTCGGTATTGCATTTGGACTGAATCGATCGAGAAGTTTTGATTTTATGATATTTTGAATTTTTCGAAAAATTAAATTTATCAATATAACTCCCGTCAACTTTGACCGATTGAGCTCCAATTTTCCAAAAATATAGAACATCGTTTAGCCGTGATATGTCTCAAATTTGGCAGAGATAGGAAAAACGGATCTGATTATACGTATATTCAAGTTTTTGAATTTCAGCCAATTCAAAAATATTAGGCCCGAAGAGATCATGCAAGAGATTTATCCTTGCATGCGTTCTCTACAGTATGAAGCACCCCAAGTTGTGAGAGGCATGGGGTCTCGCGTTAAACAAGCTGCAAGTTGAAACTTGCAATTTGCTTCCTCGGAATCGTAAGTAGCGTACGAAGTCCCTATATGAGGAAGCCAAGAATTTTAATTTTGCAATTTGCTTCCTCTGAATCGTGGGCAGTAGATGAAGATTCATCTATGAGGAAGCCAAAGATTAAAAAAAAATGAAAATGCTTCCTCATATAAGGACTTCGTACAGTACTTACTATTCGGAGGAAGCAAATTGCAAGTTTCAACTTGCATCTTTTTCATTTCTTTTGCCTGAAAAACCATATTGTCAGGAGATATCTATAACGATTAATGGAATATCTTTTTACGTCCCAGATTCCTAAAAATTATACGATAATATATCTGATCAGGAAGTAAGGAGTAAACTTTCGAATTTTCGCTGACAGTATTTTTGTATTTTATACTGTAAACAATTTGAATGCTTGTGCTTCATGTGCATGATAACTAATTGGGGCTCGTCCATAGTAAATCGGGAACGCAACAGCTTCTTCTTCGTCAATATTTTATTTGTGCACACGTACACAAAATGTTAACATCAAAAGCAAGGAAAGATTCAAAACCAGCATTTAGAACTTATCTAGAACTACTGAATTGATTCATAAGACAACTACAAAAATTGACAAAAATATTTAAAAATTGGAAATTCTTTACTGTCATAGCTTTTCGATCGGCTTTGTTTACAAGTAAATGATATTACTATGAATAAGCATTAAAAGTTTACAGGTTAGCATGACGATAATAAACGGATCTTCATCCTGCATTTGCAACATTATCACATTTATTTTCTACAACTTTAATACCAAAAATCATCCAAATTAAAAATTATAAAGAAAAATAAGTTTTAAAATAAAGTTTTTTTTAGAAAGGTATGATTTTAACCTTGCGGAGGTTATACAGCCGCGATCTCCACTCCGTGTTGGGTATATAATATGTAATACGTGAAATTGTAATACAGTTAATCAAATTCGCAGAATAATCTTCAATTCGAGGCAGAAGCTTTAAGAATGAAAACCTTATAACGACGACACCCAGACGATTGAATAGATATGGAAATTTGTGTTTTCTTTCAGACGAATTTTTGAGCAAAATACTGTTTATAATCGTAAATAGAGGTGACCCAATGTTTTTATTGCATGAAAAAAGTAATAATGATAAGCCATTAAACTTCAGTCAAACAAGAATTATCTTGAGATTTAAAAAAAGTTGCGCTCGGAGTTCAAGCCTCAATGTAATTTTTGCTATTGGTACAATATCGGTCACGGACAGTTTAAAAAGAGTTTCATAATCAATGTTTCAAGATATAAAAATCAGTTCTTTTTTCATGGGAAACAGTTAAAGGAATTCAATATTATTATGATTAGCAGGATTACTCTTATAAGGAGACTTATTTATTCTGATATGTTTAGACTATTTGCTGATTATTCTAGCTTTGTATATACATACAATAAATATATAATGATCATAGTTTTTTTTTCAGATTTAAGATGGCGCATCATTTTGTTACCGTATGCGTTGTTTGCGTATTATGTGCGGCACACACTCCTTGCTCCGCACATACAGATTTTCGTATACAGGATGTAGGTGATAGTATGCAGGATTTGCTAAGTTCTACAGCGAGTCTCCACCCATCGGAGCTTGTAATTGGTACTAAGGAAATAATCAAAGTACAAGAAGCTCGCAGATCAAATATGGCGAATATTCGGCCATCTCGAGAAATCAATAGATTATCCACAGTGAAGCAGTTTAGCTTTTTAGAGAAAAATATTCTAAAAGCCGAGGTCTCTCCGGAGACAAATATTCCATCCAGAGAAATTCTCGAGAGACTTGGTCGACTCGGTTTCGAATTACCAAGCAAGGAGTTGCCTAGCAGATCAAGGAGGAAAAGAAATGTTGGTGTTGATGAACATTACTTCTTGAAAAAGGTCTTTGAAACGTATGGCGATGGCAACATTATTACCATGGAAGGCTTTGAGCATCTTTTGAGAAAACTAGGGCTTCTGAGACTCGTGACAAACTTTAACGAATTAGAGGAACATAGTGTGCAAAACAATCAGACTGGTAGTCCATCCGGTAAGTAAGGTTTATGATAATAATTGTCCTGCTATGTAATTTAAAAAGTTTTCACATGAATCCTTCGAAACTTTAATCAGAGCTACATTATGAGCTCAGGTGTCACTCGAAGCCTAGTATTTATTTTAGTCTTATGATTGATTTATTTATAATTAGAAGACAGTTATTAAATTCGAAAATGATAAACGTATAATGCTTCAAATGATAAAAAATGTAAGGGCTTTCCTTTTGTTTGAAATTGCATCGTAAATTCTGGTATGCACGAAGATCTCTATGCATGTTGCGTTGCATAATCCGTTTACTTTGTACAATATCCTTAAGCCAGGATATCAATGATAATTTTTTAAAAGCATTTGACTTAATATACTCTTACTTTTGTGTGAAATGGGGATGAATTCTAGGTTGTGTTACAAGGCAAAGATAAAATTCACAGAGTGAGAATAGCGGATATCAAATATTGACGTAACGCCATATACACTGCTCGATCGCGTTTATTTAAAAATGACAATAATGCCGAGTAAAAACATAGATGTTTATTTGTCTGTAGTTATTAGCCTAAACATTTACACTTGATCAATTGACTAGTCGGGTTCTTTATTGATTTTATGAATGTGCAACTACCAAGCGTCGATTCCCATTGCTTCTTAAGATGACAGATGTATTTCTTCTTATACTTTTTCAAGTATATCTATAGATGAGTATCATTAATCGAATCATGGCCACAGGAGGATGATACAAAAAATTCATATATCTTATTCTCTTAATTATAATGTCGAATTATTTTCAATGAACGACAATTTTTTTGTAATATTAGCTTATTTAATATCAAAAAGTGAGTGAGAGTGAACCCTATTAAGATGAAAATTCTCTTTTTTGTGGCATAAATTTCTCTTTCCAAATGGAACGAATTACTCGTGCAAGACAGATAACTCGGAAAACCAGATTCTTCTTTGATCAGATTTGGCCATCACGAAAAGGTTATTCCGATTCTAGTCAATGAGTGATTTGATTTTCTGAATTATCCATCTCGTTCGACTAGTCTGTTCGACGTGGAATAGTACCTTACGTGTTGATACCGTATCGAGTAATGCTAGGGAAATATCCTTAATCACGCATCATAGGTAATATCTGTAAATTATAGGTATTATTATTAAATTATTTAATTTATGTTATAATTTTATCTACTATTTCTTACTAATATAATTTGACTTTTTATTCTGCTCAGGTAACAGCCAAGATATAGGAAGTGGGAGCTTGCGTGATAGTAATAGTGATAATCAAAAACAGAGGGTAAGATACACAGTAGTTTAGTAGCAAATATAGTATTAGATTAAATAGAAGATTTTTGTCGAATTGATTTGTTTTGTACATTAAAATTAATTAAAGGAACATACCACATGCAGGTAATTTTTTTTTATTTTGCAAATCAATGAACATTACACTTCAAAAACTTATCGAATGTTTTTATTGTTACTGGACTGAACATATGCTTTTAAATTTGCAGTGTCTGAGTAGTAAAGAATTATTAATGACGGTATCGCAAGATATTCCTTACTTAGCAGCTACAAAAAATAGTACAATTTTACCGGGGTGGTTATTTGAGCGCGTCTGTCCTGCACTAGTGTATCAGCTTACGGGCGAATCAAGTTCAGTAAGAAATGGATGCATAAGTATTCCTGAAAACTATAAGCCCGCCGTTACTCATGGTTATGCTCCAGAGGAGATGTCACGCAACATGTTTCAAGGTATAGACTAGTAATGCAGTATTTTGTAAAGATACTTGAGGATACTCTTATAAAGTGCTTAGAACTATTTGATAATTTCTAGTGCATTATATAGTAATATTGGTGATTTATAATAATTAATGTTTGTCATACTGTTCACAGTCTGGGTATACTCAACAATAAGTATTCTTATCATTAGTCTCTGTGGCTTACTGGGTGTTGCAGTTATACCAGTAATGGGAAAAAGTTATTACCATACCCTATTACAATTTCTAGTTGCTCTCGCCATAGGAACTTTATGTGGAGATGCTCTTATACACTTATTACCTCATGTAAGTGTGTGGCGTTATGATTGAATCATCATTTAATTATTGCACTCAACATCCACATATTATATCTATTTATTTTGTTGAATCAGGCAATGATGTCTAGTTCATCTCATACGCATAATCACGAGGAGACTCCTGCGGAAATGATAATAAATGGCGAAGCAGATCATAATACGAACATGTGGAAAGGACTGGTAGCCATGATGGGTCTGGTACTATTCTTCTTTACGGAAAAGGCACTGACCATGATCGCCGAGTGGAGAAAGCGAAAACAGCGACTCAACAAGGTTGGTCGTGTGTGAATTGCGGGTAAAGAAGCAGGAAACGAAATTAAAAGTGAAATCTAAAGTTAACCGAGGAGAGTTGCGTGAACAACTGCCTCTTCGTTAAAAGTTCAATCGATATGGTCTCAAAGGAATTGCTTGTATAATGTCGTAGCTACCACCGAGAGTGAGAGTGATGAGGGAGCCCGATGGTCCTAGTAATAATACAGTTGGTGAAAAGCTTTGCAAACATAAATATTCATCGTATCCTTACTGCTATGGGGAAATAACTACAGAAACTCAAGGTACATTTCAAAATATAATTACAATACTAACTTTTCGTACTTGTAATGTTTATTTTTGGTATTCTTGATATTTATTCAAAACTTCAAGGATATTAAGTTTTATATGAATAGGAGAAATTGTTATTCAGATAATCATCACAATCGTCAGCACAATCATCATCAGCGAACCCCAACGATAGACGAAGAGAAACCACTAACTTCTAATTGTAATTCAGTTTCCAAAATAATAGAGAATACTTTAAAGAAAAAAACTGAAGACGAATGGAAACTCGAGGAACCCATGATGAATCACTCGAAAAGAAAAGCTGATGGCGCAGATGTTCCTTTAAGTGAAACTGAAAGTTACACTGTTATTATCAGAGAGCACGAGACGAAACATCATGGACATACTCACTCTCATGGTAAGATAATATGTTAATGATATACGACTTATAAGTTTCGAAGAACTACTGGAATATTGAATATTTTTATTCTCAAATGATGATACGTAAATTTATAGTTATCAAGCGTGCACCGCAATTAAAGCCGTTCAATGATATGCATTAGAGTATCTTGTTACAAAGTTTCGCAATCATAATGTGAATATCTTCAGTTTTCTTTTCTAAGTAGATATTTTCTTTAATATTCTGCTACAGTATATTTGAAAAATCTATATCGTGTCTCATTTTATCTTATCATCTGATTATACATATTAACATTTGCCAAATACGGCGTTTTAATCGCGAAAGATTATCTTAAATCTATAACAAAATAAATTTTACTAACGGGCTTGTATAGTATTATTTGTATATAATAATTGATTAATAACCTATCAGATTTATTAATTGAAGTACCTTCCCACGTCAAACAGACTAGTTGTACAATCGATCATCATGTGACCGTTATGTCGGATAACTTTTTCATAGTGACCGAGAATGTGAATAATGAGGGATCTAGTTTCCTGAGTTATTTGTCTTATACGACTAATTCGTTCAATGTGGGAAGATAACTTTATACTGTAGTGTCTATGTTTTAATTGTCATATTCTTTGTACATCCTATATCATTAATGCAGGTCACGTACACTCGGCCCCTGATTCGATGTCCAGTGTAGCATGGATGGTTGTGATGGGTGACGGACTTCACAACTTCACTGATGGGATGGCGATTGGAGCAGCGTTTTCGGCAAATATAGCTGGCGGATTTTCCACTGCTATTGCTGTATTCTGTCATGAGCTGCCACATGAGTTAGGCAAGTTTACATTGAATTCTGATGCAGTAAAACATTTAGTTTAATAAAACCATATATGTAAATAATAGGAGACTTTGCGGTATTACTGAAGGCGGGAATGAGCGCCAAACAAGCAGTCTTTTATAACCTACTGTCATCGATACTTTGCCTTTTTGGTATGGTTTTTGGAGTATTGCTGGGTGCAACACCGGCAGCCACAAGTTGGATATTTGCAGCAGCAGCTGGGATGTTCATTTATATAGCTCTGGTCGATATGGTAAGGCCTCAGCAATATCCATAACACTATGAAAATTTTTGTCTCTTTACTGTTATCGCTTTTATCAGATTCCAGAATTAACTTCGAGTCATTCAGCCGAGGGTGGTTCTCAGTGGCAAGGTATTCTACAGGCATTAGGATTGTTCACGGGTCTCGGCATAATGTTAATAATCGCCCTCTACGAACACGATCTTAAGCACATATTTAGCGAATAATTATCAGTGCAGTTATCATGCACCGCTGATTCCTGAACAGGCTAAGGAGCACGTGTGGCTTATTCAGAATTACTAAAAGTTTTCTATATAAAATTGTTTTTATCGACTTTACGAACGTGCAAATATGTAATTTGTCAATTTATAATATAATTGGCGTTGAAGAAAGAGCAGAAAATATTATGGAAGATCGAAGAAACTATCCCAAAGAAGAAGAAGAAGAAGAAGAAGGTAAAGTCTTCAGGATAGCATGAGAATGAAAAAAGGAAAGAAACAGGCGAATGGAAAAGAAGGTACTTTCTCATGATAACTAAGAAATTTCATTGAATATTCGCCTTGTGACGATCTCATAGGTATCTCTGTAAACATTTTCTTTTTTTTTTATTTGTCTCTTCACTATTTTTTCTCTCGTAAAGTGCTTCCCTTAGCTGATAAAGAACTGTTACTTAAAGCTCATATTTGAATTTTTCATACTTGAGGGTGGGTATTAATAATAATTATAATAATTATACCAATAGTAAATAGTCTAATGCTAATAAAAGGAAAACCAAATATTTAAGGAGTCGTTCAAACTTTTCAGTTTCATTTTTTAGTCGGCCGGACAATTTTGGTATTCAGGTACTTCAAATGTTACTACTTTCACGTTGTAGTTTATGCGTATCAACCACCACATTTGTGTATACATAAAAATCATCTATGCTCCCCACATTATATTTAAAAAATATATACTTTCAAAATGGAGTTATTTTCTCAAAACACGTAATAAAAGAGTGCACAATAAATCATATCATTGGCATGACAGTTGTCGTCGTCATCATCCATATCCTGCTCCGAATTCAAAGGGTCCCATTTCAGGTGGTTCAATAATCCTGAAAAACCGTGTGTATATCTTAATGTGGAATAACACCCTTTATGTGTACTTGACTTTTGAATTGTGTACTTATAATATCAGTTATAACGTTATGGTAAATGGATGTATCTGCATGTGCAAATATAATATGAATTAATTAAACCGTGACTATTATAAGCCATAAAAAAAATCTCGTTGAAATTCAAATTGTATTATCCAGCGAATATTAATACGCATAAAGTAACTTTTAACAGTGTTCTAAGAGAATTTACGCAAATTTCATGACATTGTATATCTTACCCCTGATAATGCAAGTAAAAAAAACTATTGCCATATAACAAACTGTATTTGCGTTCCCTTCACAATTACCCGTGATAATATTATCATATGAAATTATTGCTATCAAAACGAGGAAATATACAATGCTTTGTTTTTATTATACGGCTCTACCTTGTAACGCTATGTGAAAACCTCTATACCTTTTGAGGCTATTCAATTGATCTAATGAATTTACAAACAAGATATTAGAACCATTAGTGTATTTAGTTAACTAACTATAGTAGATTATACCATATTTGTTCAAAAAATAAACCTATATATCTTACCATTCTTACATAAGTTTTTTGTGTTCTTACTCTTAACATCGTAGAAACACACTGAAAGTTGATAAATAGGTGAATAAATAATAATACAATTACATAAGCATAAAAGCAGAGAACCAAGGAGGATAATGTTACTAAAAAATGTTAATAAAGTCTGAGACTATCAGTGTCTTTATTTCTATGATTCCTCATGTTTCGCATCATTTATTCAATTATCGGGAATAATCAAATTACCGTTATTATTCTTATTGCCTAGCTGAACATCCGTCACAGAATTGTTTTGAGACCCTGTTAGCACACATGTCACAGAGTCGTCCTGAATAAAAACACCTTAAACACATCTTCCAAAAGATGTCACAATTAAAATGTCCATAATCCGTCTTGAGCAAGATACATAATATACAAATTATACAAAATATTGCATATAACAATAATATTGCTACAACTAAAATCAGTATAACCAGATAGACTCGTATGACGGGTACAACGTGCGATTTAAGTTAATGCAAATGATTGCCTAAAGTTTTCAAATCGCATATCTCAAATTCGCTAAATTTACGTTATGTTAAAGTAAAAATTATTTATTGTATTAATTTAATCAAACATTTACTCAAAGTTTATTTTAATTTCCTATATTTTTTATATTGAATTTATTTATTTTAAATATTTGTAATATCCATGTTAGCATAAAGACGTCTTAAATCCACACAGCATTTGACATCCATAGGATATCCCAATTTGGCTTTCAATATCCTCAATATCTAAATTCATGTCCATAAGATATTCAACGTTCCCACTTGTGAATATTCTGAACATTCTCTGGAAATCCATAAATTTGTTAAGTACATGTATCAGAAACGATAATGCATCGTAAATATGAAATTAGTAGATGGCAAACCCATTAAGGGGTTAGGCTAATTTTTGGAAATTTATTTCGGAAAAGCTACAAATGCAATACTTTTAATTTTTGAATATGTTTTTATGTATAACTTAAGGAGCGTGTGTAAAAATTTTTATAAAAAAATATTGAAATTTCTACACGTTATTCTTCTTCGTGTCGGCTCATATTTTCCGTGCGCGATCGATTGGTGTACACTAGAGCAGAGAACATATATTACATGGAAGCGTAGGTCCCGTGTTAACATTTGGCAGAGAAAAAGTAATTTCACTTTTCTCCGGTAGATGGCACGGCGATCTATCAGTGTGTTACACACATGTAAAGAGTGTGAAGCCACGCCTATGCAGTCGACTCCCTCGCACTCATGCTCACAGCCTATCACGATCTCTTGCTTACATTTACCTGCTTCCAACGTTGGACGTGATAGTGCGTACTCGCTCGCATTAACGCATTTCTAATGTTTGGATTGATAATGCCAATGATAATGATAACGCTCATAATGCCAAGTCCTCCACGTGAGCGATGAATGTCAAAAGACGCGCGATCATAGCAAGGGGCGGAGCTAATAATTTATCGGTGTGTTTGTTCACATCGATACAAGCAGCGCTCGCAGTAGGGTAACCACTAACAGATTACCCCAGCGTTTTGTGCCAAATCCTCCCATAAGGCCTACGCTTTCATGTAAAATATGTTCTCTGACTAGAGTCCCTCTAGTAAGAATCCGGCCAACACCCGGAAGGGACGCCATATTAAGGGCTTGTTTGGCGCCATCATTGTATTCAACGTTTAATTTAATTTTCGGATTTTCAAAACTATCGCGCGCGGATTTTCAAACTATCAATCTTTACCATCAAGAGACTCGATCGAGTCTCGCGCCAAGTACAGGCAACCCGCCGTACAGAGCTTAACACTACCCACACTACACAATGCGAATCTCTCCCATATACGTATTCACATACACCATTCTATTCCGGAAAGAGCCCATAATATGGCGGAGCCAATCACTAACAAGCCCCACCGTTGGCCGGACTCTTACTACAGGGACTCTAGTCTACACTATTTCGCAAATATGTTTGGTCTGAATCAAAAATAAAAAATAATCTCATTAACTACATGGTATTAGCTATGGCGTGACGGACCTTTTTTCTTTTTTTCGTCTTAGGTTACGAGAAAAAAATTCCTGAACTTTTTCGCCATTTTCGGAGCTATATGCGTGTTATTATTATTAACAAATATTGCAAAAAAAACGTATTGACAAACTTGTCCGTCACGCGTAAACTGGTATTCTTCTGAACATATATACCAAATTTCAAATCGATTCATCAATCACAGCCCGAGATATCGTGTACACCATTTTGAAAAACATAGTTCCGAGAAAAACGCGTTTAAAGTTTGAGCACTAGTCGTTTACCTTCCTTCCTTCCTTCGTTTCCTTATGGCTGTATCCCCAATGGGGGACATGTGCCAGTAACTGGTCCTAATAATCAAGGTTGGAAGTTCGACAATAGATGGCGATGTACCTTGCGAGACGGGCCTTATTCAACTCAGCGTGAGGGGACCTACAAAGTTTATACACCGAATCCGAACAGTGTTGGGCGAAATCCGTATAAATACTCACTTAAGTTTTCATATGAAAACCCATTGGTGAATGCCGCTGGAAGCTGGGCGCGATAGTCGTTTACCTGCGCGTCGAATTTGGTGTACAGTCACCGGAGATGAGTAGGGAGATTGCCAATGAGCCTGTTTTTGGTGATGGCAATTTTTCTCTGGTTTCGGCGCGGCATCTTAGCGGAGGGCCCTCGAAGCAGTTCCACGTTTTTGATTGGTCGTGTATATATAGTAATACTACGCGTGATAATCTGGAGCTGTGTTTTGGCGCGTCGACGCGCCACCTGAACGAGACTCTCGAACTAGTTCCACGTTTTTGATTGGTAGAATAAATTCGTGTGTTCCTCGAGATTCACGATTTTAAACCGGGTGAACACTCAAATAGGGAGACTTGAATCCACCCTTTCTTACTACATATTACATAAACCGTAGTAATGAGATAGTAAATTTTTCCGATGTGAATTCCCTTAATATCCATATGAAGCTTTGTAAATAATAGAGTGAGCAAATAAAACCTTAAACAAACCCTTGAAAGCGGGTAACTATAGAAATATAAATTTTCCAATTTTCATATCACAATGGCCCGGTAGCACACGTGCTTGGAGCTGGATTAACTTCCGAGAGTCTCGAGTTCGGAATTCACGTCTCACCCCCTTTTTTTTTTCTTAATTATCAATTATGCTTATTGGTTCAACTAGTTAACTTAAGATTCATTAAATATATGATTGTATTAGTCTACAAATATTGTATTATATTACATCGTATACATGCAATAAATTGGTACATCAAACAGCGAACGTTTCTTCTTCCCGAGAGCCTACCTGTGACAAACACCTATGTTACGCTGTTTCATGTTTTAATAGCATACATAATATTCAGACGGATAAAGAAGGCATTACGGAAAATTACCAAAAACAAAAATGCGCACTTATTAATCTCGGACATAAAATGATGAGCATATAAAAATGAACCAATTATTTTCTATAAAGAGATGAAACAAATAATGTATCTGGTTAGGGATTTTTTTCATTTAATTGTTATCATTTAAGGTTATGTAAAGGTAATATTTTTAATACATCGAATTATCAGAAAATTATGTCGAGGTAGAACATACTGATAGTTCGAAATATTAAAAATTATCTTCACGTAGGCATGAATAAAAAAATTGGCTAAATCGAATCAGGCTACTCAAAAATGTATGAAACTAAACATTTCTAAGCAGATATACTATTTGACTCATCTCATTTTTTTACTGCTTTTCTATTCGGATAAATAGTATTAAACTATTAAAAAGTGAATCAGCCTGCTGTTGTGCTGGGAGTCTCCTGACCCCATTGACAAACGCCAGGCCAAGTAGTTCACGCGTGTAGCAATGCGCTAAGTCAGTACTAAAGGCGGCCTGGCAACTAATATGTGGAAATCTAAAAATCGCACAATAATCACTTTTCGGAAGTCCAGCTTATGGCTGCACATCCGAAAATCTACAGTCTACAATTAAAATCCGAACGGATAAGGTGGTCTCGTGGAGTAGACTCGGTACAGGAAATAGGAGGACCGAACGGTGCCTATATTTTCGAAGTCGACGTACGTCGACCAACTGTACAACACTTGATTGTTTCAATAAACCTTTCTGTTTTGTTGTATTCACGCGAGTTCTAACTCCTTAACCGGCAACGATCCCAAAAAATTACCTTAGCCCTAACCTCTCGAACGAACTCCTTCGTCACCGAGACGTTACGGCACAACAACGCGAAAGATCAAGGGGCGTTCACAATAGCAAGCTAATATTTTTTAACGTTTTTAAAAAAAAAACTAATACCTTGGGATGTGACAGCATTGGAATTCTTACCTAATCTAACCTAACCTAACCTTGTGACCGTCCAACCCCGGCGGTTACGATAAAAAGGTCAAGAAAGGCGCCTGTGCCTCACGACTGAACCACAGGGTTACATGATTTCAAATTTTCCCCGCTATGACACGGCGCGGCGATCACCCCTTATGGTGACCATGATAGGACTGGTGATAACAACATGGAGTGGGAAGCATTTTGACAGGCATTTACAATAAAGCTACAATGAGACATGTCAGAATCACACAATTTATTGGACGCCATTGACACATTTTGCCACGCTGTCATCGTGACACGGCGTCGCGCACGCTCTTAGGCACTAAGTATTTATGCGGTGCGATATATCGGGTATGCGGTTACCCGATTATAAGTCGGCTCGCGACGTAACACTGTTCTAGTATTCCTCATTCTAATTCGATGACTCAGCCACAAGACCTAGAGTCGGTTCGCAACTCATCTACGATCTTGCCGCTCATATGTGCGAGTGTTATTAAATTTTTTTTTAATCAGACCACTTTGCAACCACAGCACATTAAAACAAAAAATGAAATGAAGAAATTTATCTATGTTACGCATCTATGTAACGCAAAAGCGTTAAGAGAACGAAACGTGATTTTTTCCATCGCTGTCAATTTTCCTCTTGCATCTTCATAAGAGTCCGTGTCGCAACAAGTGAAGCTGCCGACTTCCACCAGCTATCGATTATCGTATATGAAGAACATGCATTGGGCGAGTTGGCAACGATTCAGCTTCGTAATTGTAATGTGCCGAGTTCGCGTCTAGAAACGGAAACATTTTTCCTCATCTTTTTTTGTTTAATTTTTTTGATCCGGTGTTGCTTGGCTCGCATAGGAGGGCGAAGTTAAAAAATAATGCAGTCCTAAACAAACCACACGCGAAATAAAATATGTGTAGTTCAAAACATTGCATCTGCAGTTTTATAACAAATACTTTATGCAATGACATGTGCGCCTTGCTACAGACTTCGAAGCTGAATCGTTGTCAATGCGCCCAATGCATGGTCTTGATACACGATGATCCATAGCTGGTGGAAATGCGCAGCCTCACTTGTTGCGATACGAACTCTCATGAAGATGTAAGAGAAAAATTGACAGCAATGGAAAAAAATCTCGTTTCCGCTTAA
>NW_014333414.1:23290-24501 GCF_000341935.2 Cephus cinctus
TTTCATGAAACTTCAGTTAATTAGGTAAACCAATAAGCATAGTTGATAATTAAAAGAAAAGAGAGGTAAGACGTCAGTTTCGAACCCGAGACTCTCGGACGTTAACTCAACACCAAGCACGTGTGCCAGCAAATCATGATATATTATTTAATAAACTTATATTTCTGGAGTTACCCACGTTCGAGGGTTGGTTAAAGTTTTATTTCCTTACTCTATTATTTCCAGAACTTCATATGGATATTAAGGGTATTGACTACCTTATTACTACGGTTTATGTAAAGAGGTACATTTCGGAGTCTTCGTGTTCCTCGTCGTAGATTTCGGAGTCTTCGTGTTCCTCGTCGTAGATTTTGAACTCTTCGTGTTCCTATTATTTCCAGAACTTCATATGGATATTAAGGGTATTGACTACCTTATTACTACGGTTTATGTAATATCCTGTAAAAAAAAGGTGGATACAAAACTCCCTATTTGAGTGTCACCCGGTTTGATATTGTGGATCTCGAGGAACACACGAATTCATTCGACAAATCAAAAACGTGGAACTAGTTCGAGAGTCTCGTTCAGGTGGCACGTCGACGCGCCAAAACACAGCTCCAGATTCTCACGCCTAGTATTACTATATAGAGTGTATCACCAGAAATGCACGTTTGAGATTTGCGGTGAAACGGTGCACAATTTCACCGAATTGCAGCCCTTTGCGATTTCCGGTGGCAAAGTTACGCAACACTTGTCGACCCCGGATCTTATAAAAAATACGTCAAATTGAAAAAATGGTGTAGGAGAGAAATGCAAAAACACGTGTCCCTTTTTTCCGTCCCAACTCACGCCTAGTATTACTATATAGAGTGTATCACCAGAAATGCACGTTTGAGATTTGCGGTGAAACGGTGCACAATTTCGAAAATCTGATGTCACAACCATTGAATGTTTTTTGATTGCGCATCGAATGGGCATATTATTATTGTTCGCTCAACTTCCGGTCGCAAATAAAAAAAATTATCTTCGCCATTTCAAATGACATTGAAACAAGTTAAATGCAAAAGTTGTAGAGCAAGAAAAAATAATAGAGATGAAAAAAAAATTCTGACGGATTGCACACATAATAAGAGAGATATATGCGTCCGAATTTTTCTCATTTTTTGACAAATTTCTGATATTGGAGGAACGCCTTAGCTTCGTGCAGCAGCTTCACGTCGAACTCACGATTC
>NW_014333414.1:26285-28757 GCF_000341935.2 Cephus cinctus
ATCACGGAAATCTACAGCAGGAATAGTTTTGCTTCTAACTTGTAATGAAAGATAGCATTGTAGTATGTTTTAGCCACCTTGTACGGGTTTGCGTCTGACTGAACGCTTACCTCAAAACAATTGCGAATCGTGAGTTCGACGTGAAGCTGCTGCACGAAGCTAAGGCGTTCCTCCAATATCAGAAATTTGTCAAAAAATGAGAAAAATTCGGACGCATATATCTCTCTTATTATGTGTGCAATCCGTCAGAATTTTTTTTTCATCTCTATTATTTTTTCTTGCTCTACAACTTTTGCATTTAACTTGTTTCAATATCATTTGAAATGGCGAAAATAATTTTTGTTTTTTGCGACCGGAAGTTGAGCGAACAATAATAATATGCCCATTCGATGCGCAATCAAAAAACATTCAATGGTTGTGACATCAGATTTTCGAAATTGTGCACCGTTTCACCGCAAATCTCAAACGTGCATTTCTGGTGATACACTATACACCGACACCTCCAAAGTTTTGACACACGGGATAGAAGCACTAGCAGTTCTACCAGGAGCCTTACGCAGCTGTAAGAGTCGGTTGACCGAAAAGGAGTGCGAGACCCTTGTTAGCGAGCGATATTTCCGGAACCAAGTAGACGGTGCGCAAAAATATATAGACCAAATACAATGGTTACTAGCAGACGTAGATCAGGATTCTGACGATTCGGATAACACATTACCCTTTTTAAAACGTAGCGTACCCTTCGGGTTCGTGGGAAGCTTGAGCCACACGTTATTCGGTACCCTCACCGTGGATGACGTGGAATACTACAATCAAGAGATAGATAAAATCTATAACGACCATCAGAAGATCACAGATATTATAGCCGAACAGATCCATCTTGTTTAATCAGAATTACACGACCTTCATCAAGGGCTAGACGATCTTAACGAACGAGCCCGCGAACTCTACAAAATCGTTACTGAGGCATGGCATCAAACTGCGAACAACTCCATGGCCATAGTTCAGATAGAATACGGTCTCAGCCTTGAGAGATGGATCCGAAATCTGCAGATTCACATAAACGATTATACCAACTGCCTAAGGACTCTAGTCTCGGCCATTTATTTCGCGAAACTAGGTATAATCCACCCTGAATTGATTAGTCCTAAAAGAATCAGCGAGGTAGCAGAAAAGGTACGAAAACTCAACCCGGACAGTGAATTCCCAGTACCACGAGGAGAGATCCGAAGCGAGGAACTCGCGGCGATTTCCTCGATAAGGATCGGACACGCTGAGAACCGCCTGATCTTTGAGCTGCGAATCCCGCTCCTGATGCGTACGCATTTCACCACCTATAAAATGCATCCTTGCCCCGTGCTCCAGAAATACGACGAACGCGACGACCAGTTTGCATACATAATTCCTAAGAATCCTTACCTAACCATTTCATCGGACCACGAACTATATATGACTACTGACGACATGTACATGACACATTGCAAGCAATCACGACACTACCAAATTTGCAGTCCCAATCAACCACTTTTTAGGACTATCTCCCAACCGACCTGCGAAAGTTCCCTCCTAACAGCTCCAACACAAGAAGCCTTATCTTCCTGCGACATACGACTAACCTCGACCTTAGACCCAATATGGATATATCTAAACGTACTCAAAGGATGGCTCTATTCAACAGCAATATCGGAACCTCTGAAACTAATCTGCGACGGGAATCTCACCGAAACGATACCGCTCGGTGGCGCAGGAATCTTACAAGTTCGCCCGGGTTGTAGTGCCCGCACGACCTACATTTCCTTAACGGGAATAGAAATAATTAAAGATGCCGAACAATACTTTTATACGCCATCCGTGTCGCTCGAAGTTAGTAATCTAATACCGGAGATACGCGAGCTCTATCGTCAAAACTACGGCGAGCCCGCGCAACCCTTTAACCCAGGACAATCTGTCGGTGCGAAATACAAGCAGCGCGAAATATCGCTGAACCAGCTGGTCACCGAGCTAAATGAGATGGGGACTCACCATCGCGAGCGCATGGTGCACCGACCCCTCTTGTATAGTGCAATAGGAGGAACGGCCCTGCTGACTATCGCGATTACGCTTTATCTCTTTAAAATACAAACGATGAGGACATGCGCCTAAGCCATACGCTGTTATCGACCCAAGCGGAAATACGATCCCGAATCCGCCAGCGAACCAACACCTAGCGATGAGACAGCCACTCAGCAGACACCGCCACCAGTAGTCCCCAAACGCACGCTCCCCGCTCAGTGAGCCTCCAATGGAAAATGCTATGAAGGGACAGGAAAACCGGGAAAAACACCACTAGACACACACAGAGTATACATTCACATAACGATATACATTTATTGAAAAAAAAAATATATATATATATTTTCCAACCACACAACATAAAACTAATCTACAGAAGGACTGGGGCCGGACGTCTGTCCCTACCTCCCCCCCCCCCCCCCC
>NW_014333414.1:28822-29651 GCF_000341935.2 Cephus cinctus
CCCGCCCAGCCGATGGTCATTTTGTAACAGAAAACAAAGGAGTATTAGAAAGGGGAAACATCGGAATGGAAACTTGTAAAGACATACGCTTAGAATTTGACGCTTACCATTAGTACCACCAGCTGTCCACATCTACAGTGAACAGGGAGTCCCCGAACAGACGCCCGAAGGTAAAAATATCCTCCCCGCCCCAGTCCTCCTCTTCAAACAGGAATCATCCGGAGAGCGCACCTCTCGCATCCTGGCGCGCCCTCCGCTTAGCGACCATATCCGCCACCCTGATGTATCCAACCAACTAAAACAAAGGAGATCCAAATTATACACACCACAAGCGCGCTCCTAAGACACCAACACACAGGCAACACCAGACGATCTTACTTACCGAAATCGTAACCACTGAGACGCCCATATTTTAGTTTTTTTATATCCTCGTCTCAATACCGCGTCTACCCTTCGACTCGTGAAACGAGAATGAAGCTCAGGTCCACATCCAACCGTTAGCATAAAGTTAGAAAAGTGGGGATCTTCGACATAATCAGCAAAATCACAGTCACATCATGCACCATATCACTTACCTCGAAGCACACACAAACCAAAATTGTAATGTAAACTACACTCGCGAACACCACCACGCAAATTCTCGGAAACTCTGTAACACCATCGAAAACGGGGAAATTACAATTAATTTCACTAATCAATCCTCCGGTAGAGCAGTATCCCATTTTGAGTCTTGAGCCGATTGTTCGCGCCAGTTAAGTGTTGTGCCGATCAAATACCTTAGGGCCTATTTTGATCTAGCTTGCCTTAGGACCCAAGCGAAAAGTGTATC